>NC_088925.1:48222500-48267500 GCF_038396675.1 Hydra vulgaris
AATAAATAATGATTCTTCACGCTTTAAATCTCTGTTAATGTCGGGTTCTGATAAAACTTGTTTATAAATGCTTTGGCCAGTAGCACCATCAAAACCAGCCTTACACGTTAGTGTCATTGTTTTTATTGCTTTGTCGTTCAATATCAAGTGCCTTAGCACAGGTTCCTGAACTGCACAGATTCTTTGCAAAGTATGAGTCATTAAATCTTTTAAAGGAACTGAAGCTGAATAGTCCTCCACTGTTATGTTTGTAGGATAACATTTCAATTTTGCATCTCTGACATCATTGTAAGCGGGGTAGATGTTATATTCTTTCTCCAAGGCTCCGCTTCTAATCAATTGATAGGAAGCTTTTGTCAGACTTGCATCAATTATTAAAGCCAGTGCTTCGTCTGCTGAATATTTAGTTGCTTTATCTGTATTTGATATATTTAAAACATTCTTGGCAGCAATAACAACAGATTCATCTCTAAATTTTTTATTAGCAGCAAAAAATAATTCATTGGATGAATGAGATTCAATTAAACAAGATTCACGCCGTTTTTTAGTTTTATTAGAACTATTATCAAATGCAACTGGTTTTCGACCACGTCTACTTGCAGTTGGTTCATTGTCTTTTTTTCTGACAATTAAATATTCATTAAGCCAGTTCACAAACTTCTTTTCAAAATTTTTCACAGTATAGTTTGCAGATTTCCACTTTTTTTTATACAAGTAAACAAATCGTTGAACAGCATGTCTAAAATCAACGTCTTTAAAATCAGCAAATTTTGGCTGAATAAATTTTAATATATCTTCAGTAATATTTTGTTTTGAAATACTAAGATTGTTTTTTTGGAGAAAATTATGAATGTCTAAGTTTAACAAAACCATATCTAAATAATTATTGTAACAAGTATTTTGTATTTAAAAGTAAAATGTTATAATATATATGCCGCCTGGACTACTAATACTTGTTAGTAATTAAGTTACTACAAGTGTTAGTAATTAAAATTAAAAGTAATTAAATTACTGTCAGTGTTAGTAATTAAAATACTAACAACTACCGAAAATATGTTGTTGCTATGTTATGCAAAGTAAGGTATCCATAGTAACCAAAAAAAGTTAACCTCATAAGAATTCTGAATCTCATTTTAATACATACCCCCAATATTGTGTATTTAGCGCAAGTAAAATACTGTTAAAACAACGTTAATGTAAAAATGAGTTGTTGCTATGCAAAATTTAGTACCATAGCAACCAAGTTAAAACATACATAAAATCTGAACGGGGATTTAAGAGGACGAGCAATCAATTAAAACTCGATTGAAGCATCATATAGCTCAAATAAATATAAGACAACACATGGCAAATTGTGGTAATTATTAGTTATTGTGCGGCAAAAAATAAGTTTCTTAAGAAATTTTTTTTTTATTCTGTGATTTTCAAAGTATAACTGAGACAACATGCTATGACAAATTTATTTCACACATTGGTTTTTCTTATCTCTAAATACTCTAGAATAACATGTACTAATTTTTTGTTTCGAAAACGTAGATGTAACTGAAAAATAACACAACGTTGATGTCACCGTTAATTACTTATTTATAATTTTTTTTTTTTTATCTCAATAATCAAATGCTTAGAGTCCTAGTAACTAAGGGATTTAATATAAATAAATTATCAATAGATTTCTCCTAATATATGTAGATACTAAAATTAAATAGGTTTTCAAGATTAGACAACTAAAATTTTTCCCATTTTGTCCACCTACTGGCCCACTGTGTAGTGATACGTTTTGAAGATGGAACGGAGTTGATTGATTGGTCAGCCATGATCATCAATTACAGGAGCAAAGTTACCTAAACGCAGACAGGTGATGAAGTATGCTTTATATCTGAGACATGATCCTGATAGCGTTGGTAACAGTGTTAAGAATGAAGAAATTTCTTACATCGTTGCAGACAGTGTCGCAGATTTTTGGCACATGGCTCGCATCAAAACCAAAGTAAGACAAAACTGTATGTTTGATGTTCTTGGATTATGGAATGAATGGACCAGTTTAAAAAAAAATAGAAGTCGTGCCACCGACCCTAGTAACAAACGAGAAAACTTCATCTCAGAGCTTGATATGCTTTTCGACATTGGTGCTCCAGATGCAATTGATGACATAAGAAAATCTAGACTTTTATCTCAGAAACACAAAGATGATGACATTGCGTTTTATCTTGATCAGAAACATGAAAGAAAGTCTAGTATGAATGGCCAGGATAAAATTTTTGAAGCAAAGGCTTTACAGTTTGTGACCAGAATTAAACAGCAGTAACAACGACAAGAAAAAGAAACAGAAAGACTAGAGAAAAGAGCAGCTGCAGAGCTAGAAGGAAATGAGTTTTTTGAAGAGTCCGAGGATGATGCACAAGTTGGTTGTACGGAAATTGATCCGGATTTTGACCCAGATCACATTATTGAAAAAATAGAGTTTCAAGAATTTGTTACACTTCAAGTTCCTAGAAAAATTATGGAATGTGACGAGTTAACGACAGCAGCCGATCGGTTAAAGTTGTCCGACAATCAAAGTACAATGATAGTTTCAGCTATAATAAAAGCAGCGGGTGGCAATCTAGACGACTTCGATGTATCCCGTTCAACTACGCGTCGAAAGCGAATGTCAAACAGACAGCACATTGCAGAAAACATAATGGAGAAAATAAAGGAAAAACCACCTCAATTTGGTGCCATGCACTGGTATGGAAAGTTACTGCAGGACTCTCTTGGTGATAAGTTTGAACGTCTAGCAATTCTTCTGTCAGGTTCACCAGAATTTTCATCGGAAAAATTGCTGGGTGTGCCACAACTAGGAGATTCTAAAGGACAAACTCAAGCTGATGCCTCATATGATCTCTTAGAAGCATGGGGATTAAAAGAATCAGTTGTCGCTATGGTATTTGATACTACAGCAAGCAACAGTGGGGTCCATAAGGGTGCAGCTAAACTTATCGAAGAACTTGTTGATAAAAAGCTATTTTATCTTGCTTGTCGTCACCATATCCTTGAACTTGTAGCTAGCGCTGTTTGGAAATCACTGTTTGGTGAAATCAGAGGACCAGAAAACAAAATGTTTGCTACCTTCATAGAGGCATGGTCAGGTCTCCATAAGCAATCACCTATCCAGTTGCTGAAAATTGAAAATCCATGGTTGTTGGAAGTTAAAGAACGAGTCATTGAAAATTTAAAAATGCTGCTCAATAGCAAGGAATCATATGTGTTTCCTCGGGATGACTACCGAGAGTGCTCAGAAAATAATCTTATTGTTCTGGGTGAAACACCACCTCGTGGTACCCATTTCCTCAAACCTGGAGCCATACATCAGGCTCGTTGGATGGCTTGCAACATATATGCTGGGAAGATGTTCATGTTTTCAAAAGCAATGAAATACGACAAAGAAACTGTGAATAAACTGGAACGTATAAACAGATTGTTGGCTCTTTTTTACACCTCAGCATGGATGCAAGCCAGTATTGGAGCTGATGCTCCCGTAAACGATCTAGAACTCATTCATGACATGATGGATTTCCGCAATGTAGACAAAGAAAAAGCAGATGTTGTGGTACCCAAACTAAACAACCATCGATGGTACCTCACTAAAGAAGTTGTTCCTTTTGCTTTATTTAGTCATCATCCTAAAATGAGTGACCATGTTAAGCAAGAAATAGCAAACAAATTGTGGACAATAGCAGTGCCTGAAAACTTCCGAATGGGTAAACCAATCTTCAGACAAATCAAACGCAACACAACATTGAAGAGTCTGTTAGGACCGGAGTCACATCTGATGTGCCAGAATCTCAACATCAGAAGAGATTGGCTTGCTAGACCAGTGAATCAATGGGCAGTAGATAAAGATTTCCAAGTTGCTGAAAAGTTTGTTCGAACAGTAAAAGTTGTCAACGATGCTGCCGAACGAGGCGTCAAACTAATCTCAGATTTTGCAACAATAATAACAACAGATGAACAACAGAGCGCATGGCTATTGCAAGGTGTGGAACAACATCGGAAGCTGTTTCCAAGTTTTGACAAAAAAACACTAAACATTTGAAACTAATAACTTGAACTTACTAACTTGAAGTGACAATTTCAACATTTTTCCTCATTTTGGACCTTAAAAACTATGAAAATATTGAACTATTTTCCAGAAATATATGTAGAACGTAAACAAACATGCACAAGTTGTGCATCATATTACTACTATATAAAAAACAACAATTTCCATAATTACTTTAATAAATTTTATTGAGTAAGACCAAGTAAGAACAAAAGTAAGATAGCGTTTTAATACATTTTCTGTTATATTTTAGTTAAAATGTTCAAGAGCTTTGAGCAACCCCTAGAAAACTTTCTGGGTTGTGTAATATTTTCTGGACAGCCCTAATATATAGGAATATATATATTATTATATATATATATATATATATATATATATATATACATATATATATATATATATATATATATATATATATATATATATATATATATATATATATATATATATATATATATATATATATATATATATATATATATATATATATATATATATATATATATATATATATATATATATATATATATATATATGTCCCCATATAGATCCGCTGGATCTATATGGGGACTATACGGGCTAAATAAAAAAAAAAAAAGAAAAATTTATCAGGTACTTTTTCTTTTTCCCGTACTGACCCCAGAAGTTTCTAGGATATACTTTATTAATTTTTACTACGTATAACTTAAATCTTTTATACCTTAATTTAACGATCATTCGTTTAAAGCATTTTGTTTCATTTTGAAAAAATTAAATGATCATTTTAATCATTTTTTATAAAGGTTTTAAAAGCTAAATGTTTAATAAGCAAATTAAAAACACAAAGACATATTCATATATATTTTATTATTAAAGTAAACTATTATTACATATGTAATAAATATATATACAAGTGTTCTCTGTAGCATTCTTTACGCCACATGTTTGCTTCTGCATTATGTACATTCTAAGTTCTTTTTTGTTTTTGATGCTGCATTTAAAATTCGTTCGTTTAGGCCGTCCTCACTCTCGAGCATTACCAAACCAAGCAGAAAGTCCTTCATCAAGAAGTTTTTATGAAGAAATTTTGTTTTGTTTCTAAGATTTTTTTTGCAGCACCTAAACATACGTTAGTTGAAATAAATTGCAAAAGAAATGTTACTATTTTAACATTTCTCATGCAATATATTTTATCCAAAAGTATGGCTTTAGGTGTTCTCGTCATATAGCTATAAAATATTATGATTTGATTTAGTAGGTATTCCTTGTAAATCAAATCATAATATTTTATAGTAATATGTTGAGGCCAACTTAAGCCATATTTTTTGATGACCTTAACTGGTCATTTTTCAGATACTTTAATTCTTAATCAGTTTTAAATTTATGTAAAAAGTTTAAGATATTTTGAAAAAAAAGTTTTTTTAACATGGGATAGGGTAAAAATACCAATGTTCTTTTCACTACATATTATGACAATAGAAAAAATGATATACTTAATAAAAAAAGAAAATAAGGAGAGCATATGATATAATGTACTTTCAAAACATTTTTTGAAATAACTGCAATGGCTGAAATGGTTTTTTATTTTTCTGACCAGTTAAGTTATATTTTCGTGCCAGTTCATTAGATAATAAATACTTCATGTTCCTTCTTACAAAATTTGTTAGATTTGTGCAACCTATATTTACAAGGACCTGAACCTGACAATAACATTAAAAAAAACAAATAACAAAATCAAATGAGTAAATTAAGGTCATATATTATGGTGATTCGACAATCATTATTTCTTAATTTCATAATTTAAAAAAAAAGACAAAAATAAATCAGTTAACATTTAGGGGATGAGCAAGCTCTGTTTGTGTATTCCTTACCAAATTTGTAGAACCCCTAAACAAAACACAATTTTCTTTCTTTTACTAACGGGGTTTACCATATCACTGCCAATATTTAAACTCATAATTTATTGAATTCAGTTAATAAATAATAAATAAAAACTTAACAGCATAATTTTTACACCTAAATATTAAACGATTAGATTCATATTTGATATGATACTTTATCATTGAAAAACAAGTGGGAATTTAATAAATCTTTATGGCACTATTCCATGGTACCTGGCTAGTGCCATGAAAGATCAACATCTTGACCTATTGAATTTAGAGACTACATTCATGATGTACTAGTAATCTATTTGAAATATTGCTAATGATGTATGACTTTTATGACTTTTAAAAATTGTTTCATGTCTCCCACTGAAGACATGGAAAACAGATTTACTAATATTCAACTTGATATATCTAACAATATAAGCATGAACTTTATTTAATATATATTAAATGAAAGAAAACTTAAATAATTTACCAAATAATTTTTCACATCTCCATCGTGCAAATTATCCTCATAAACTTCCACATCTTCAATTGTTTTAAGAGGTAAGTTTAATTCAATTTAATCCTCCATAATGCCTTGTGTTGCTTTAATATGTCGTTGAAAGTTGTACAACATAGCTGAATGTAACTTTTGAGTCTCTCTTATTTCTTCTTGTGCGGCCAAAATTTTCAACAACAATATTTCTGTTTGTAAAAATTAAACATTAAAAAGCCAATGTAAAAAAAATAAAACTGTCACACATTTTAAAAAAAGAAATAGATGCAACAACTTTGGTGAAGTGTTTTATTGATTTAGTGTCTTACCTAATGTAGCATAATCAAAAGTTTTCAACATCAGAGTAGTCGTGTTATAAGAAAGGCCAGACACATTATTTGACTTAACAACAATTTGCGGCTGGAAATCAAAACATTTTTTTATTTTATCTTTAAAAAAAAAAAAAAAAAAAGTAGTAAAGAACGATATGAAAATTATATTTGTAGCAGTCCACCATGTTGTATTATTATAAACTTTACCTGATGATTCTGTGCGTACCACAGGCGTAAAAACAATCCACTATTTCTATTTTCAAAATGATCATCCCATACAGGAGCGATTCTAGGAAAAGTACGAGGGTGGGGGGTGAAATATGTTAAAAACACTAACTCAAAAATCCGTCACGTGACATTTTGATAATTTGTTTTTTCTCTGTATCCATTATTCATAAGCACGTTTTTTCGCAACCATACATTAAGACAATAGGCGGATAAAATCTCACTAGCGAATCTTTCTAGTCGACTAAATATTTTAAAATTTGAATTTTGCAGCAAAATGTACACTCGTTGACTACCCGTTTTGGGTAAAGTGCAAAAAATTTAGTTTTCAAAAAAAAGTTAACTTAGCAGGCTAAATTTAGGTTACCAATTATTTATTATATTATTATTATTATATATTATTAGGGTACCTATTAATATTTAAAAGACTTTTCGAAAGAAAATTAAAATTACATTATAATATTCATATAATAATATAAAAAATTAAAGATCTAGAGTTTGATTTTTTCAAACCTTTATTCTTCTTTGGTTAGTCGAAGACCATTTCTTAACAACACAATCAATATCAATTTTGTCAGTAATATCTTTTTCACAACTTAACATCATTAGTGAACTAAATCTTTCAGCAGTCATAGTAGAGCGCAAACTATTTTTAACCAACTTTAATTTACTAAACGTAAGTTTATTTGATGCTGTAGATATTGGAGCTGTTAAAGCTAGGCGACAAAACTGATTTGCCCAAGGTTATAAATTCTTCAACTCGTGAGATTTCTCAATTACTTCCATTATTGTTGCTAAACTTGAACATTAATGACATAATATCTCCCATTCAGCTGCAACTGCATCAAAGTCTAATAAATAGCCAGCTTGACTCTTCCGAGGAAAAAGTGAAAATGCTTTTTCTATATTTTCTGGTGAAGCAGCTGTAAACTTTAGCGGATTATGTAAGATACTAAAAATCGGCTTGAGTTTCTCAATGAAGACTTAAGGATTTTGATTTGACAAACTTAAAAGAGTATCTAAAACTAGATTATTTATTTTTGATAAAAAGTTAACAAATCAATGTTTGCAGAATTATCAGAATTATCATCAATTTTTTTTGGCATGCTTTTAACTCTGTGATAGCGTTTATAATCTGCATCTGGATCAACTCCATACAATTGAGCAGTTTTTTTTGAGCTTTTAATTAAGTTATTCATATTATTAGAATCTGATCTTATATTTGTTAAGGAAGAAACAGTACATTTTATTAGTACTACTGCATCACATATATTCAATTCTTTTGTTTCTAAATGTTCGGTTAAATATTTAAGTCTGTACATGATGCTTTTCATGAACATTAACAATACAAAGAAATCAAAACTTAATATCTTTTTTTTAATCCAAGAGCTTTAGTTTTTGTTAAACTGTTAAATTTATCTGAAGTTGTTATGTCTTTTAATGTATCAACAATTGGATTTAGCGATGTCCACACAGACTTTATATTTTCTGCTCGAGCAGTTCATCTTGGTTTTGATAGATTTCTTAGCTGTAAACTTCCTTCAATTTCTATCATACGGTCTGTTTAATCTTTGAACCTTATTGTACTGGATAAAAAAAATACATAAGTATTTTCAAGTACATTTATAAATTCTCCAATTACAGGACTAGCATTACAACTATGCTCAAGAAAGGTATTTAACCGATGTGCTTGACATGATATATATGGAACAGCGTAGCCAACAAATTCAGTAAAGCAATGCTGAGCTCCTTTAATATGTCCACTCATAATGCTAGCAAAATCATACGATTGAAACGCTACATTATTAGTGTTAATTTTATGTCTTACGAGACAGTCATAAATATATTTAGCAATTTCATATCCAGTTTTTGTAGTTGATTCAATAACATCAAGCAATCGTTCATTAGCTTTGCCGTTTGAATCAATATATCTTATACATACAGCCAATTGATTTTTGTTAGATATATCTGGTGTGGTATCAGCCATAACAGAAAATAGTTCTGATTTGGAAACTTCTTGAATTATAGTTTTTCGATTTTCTGCAGCAAGAAGATCTATATATTCATTTCGGGATTGACATCCAAGATAGGTAACATGGTGAGTTCGCATATTTTTATCACTACGCCATCTTTTTATGATTGCATTGTGTCTAGAAAGTAAAAGAATTATTTGATAAAAGTTACCATCTTAAGACTCATTTTCTTTTTCTTTGTGGTTGCGAAAAGCCAACCCTTGTCTTCCTAAAGTGCGGCCCACATCAATCAAAATTCCGACTGCTTTTCTATTAAACTCTTGTTCATAGTTTTCACATATTGCCAGTTCTCGAGCAGACTTATTAAAAATAAAATCAACACCACTTGATTGGCTAGTAAATGCGCAATAATCTAACATAGCTCTTTTATGAGATACAGATGAAAAATGTAGACTCAAATTTCCCATTTTTAATTTTCCTCTGCTTTTTATTTTCTGCCATTGCCTTACACCACTATTAACCCAAACATTGTTTTCATTTATTTGAAAAAATAATGAACAGACAAAGCAAAGTACAGAATCAGCTTCAATGCTATACTCCAGCATAGGAAATTCATTAAACCATATAGGAGTAAAGTGTTGTTGTTTATTTACTAGATTCTTGTTGTCTCTGGGATATCTGCCCAGTTTAGGTTGATGGGGTCCTAATGATATTAAAAATTGTCATTGTAATATTGTTAACTTTTGAATACGTTTACCTGGATCATGTTCCACAAAACTTTTGCACTAATGTTTTCATGTTCATTTCCAATCATCAAGTCATCTAATGCTTTTGTGGCGTAACTTATGTAATCACAAATACCATTTCTAATACTTGATATGTATTCTATACTATTGATCAAAAAGAGTACAGAGTTTGGAAACTTTGAATTCTTAACATTGTTTAAAATTTCATTACATTGCTCAAATTCTTGACTTATGGCTTGTTTTTGTCCAATACAAGATATCCATGGGTGTTTTTTTGTCTCCACATCATCAATAATTTGTTTTTCATTAACTAGTTGGCTTCTTTTTTTAACTTCAACTAGAAATTAAAAATGAAAGTTTATAGTTAAATAGTAATATTTTATATAAAAATAATATGCATATATGTAATAATATACAAACAGTCAAACCATTTTTTGCATTCTTCGAACACTTCTAAATAACACTATAACTAGATAATAAAAATAATATGTCAATAATTATTCAACAAATGAAAAATACCTTTGAACTTTTCTTGATCTATTTTTTTAAGTGCTATTTGTTGATTAATGACTTGTTTCCACTAAAGTTTAAAATTAATTGGATTTTTTTAGTTTTAAATTCTGCATAACTAAAGATAAATGATAAAATTAAAAAATCTAGAAAATCAACATCAAAACAATCAAAACTCATTTAAAATCAACCTTTTATCATATAGATTCGTAAAAATTTACTTGTATAGTTCTGAGCTGCATCATTTATATTTGAACGTTACTTCCATTTCAGTGTTCAATAAAAGATTGGTTTCTCCAAGTGACTCCTGTAAAATGATATATAACCTAAGAATAGAGTTATCTCGAGATAACATAGATCTCTGTTATTCAATGGTTATACATAATATAACTGCTAATTATAGTAGTGATTTAACAATAAAATATATAAACTAGGGTGTTAATTAAAAATTTTTAAATAAATTATAAAATTCAGGGACCAAAAGATTGACTTTGTTTCTATTTTATTGATGTCGGTAATAGAGCATTGATATCAATAAAATAAAAATCAGGAAAATACGGAAATACTGTCATACATGTAAATATTAAAATATTAATGTGATATATAGTATTTTATTAATGTAATATATTAATATTAAATTGCTCACTCTAAGACCTTTTTTAATAAATGGTTTTAGAGTGAGCAACTTAGATCTAACACCAAGACTTGATCTGAAAACACAAAAATTGATGAGACAAAATTTTAACACATATAATATCTATTTATTTTATATATGCAATATAATGCAGATTAGGAAAAAGAAAAACAGATACTTACAAAACTGGGTAATATCAAACGGATTTTTAGGGGCTCAAAAATGTTTCGCCTTTATTTGTTTTCCATTATGAACTACATGTTGATGTTTTAATTTGTAGTCGTTATTAAAAACACTGCCACAATCAATGCATTCCAGCTTTATTCTTTTGCTTTTTGACGTTTTTGACATTATTTTAAAACTTTTATTAAAAAAACGCCAGTGATATAAATACAAATAATAACACTATTAAACGTAAGTAATTAATGAAAAAAGTAATTTAAGATAAGTAGCTCCTTTCAGTAGCTCCTTTGATTTATAATCGGGTATATAATTAAACTTTGACGCTAGGAAGCGGGAAACATTGTAAAAAACATTAAAAAAGAGTGGAGAATTGAAAAAGAGTGGAAAAGATTAACTCAAACTGTTTGGAAAGTTTAAAAACTCCTAAAAAAGAGCTGAAGTTTATCAGAGCTCAGAGATTGAAAATTGGAATGAAAAGAGAATGAAAAGTGAGTACCAAATACATAATAGAAATGAAAAAGAATATACTCGGCTAGCTAAGCAATGCAAAAGAAAAAAAACAACTTTTATGTTTAAAAAATTAGAAGTAAAGAAAGTAGAGTTAAGTAATAACGAGTATTATTATATATATAAATATATATATATATATATATATATATATATATATATATATATATATATATATATGTATATATATATATATATATATATATATTTATATATAAATATATATATTTATTTATAAATATATATATTTATTTATAAATATTTATTTTATATATAAATATATATATTTATTTATAAATATTTATTTATATATAAATATATATATATATAATGCATATATATACATATATATATATATATATATATATATATATATATATATATATATATATATATATATATATATATATATATATATATATAATACATATATATATATAATATATATATATCAAATATATATACATATATATATATACATATATATATATATATATATATATATATATATATATATATATATATATATATATATATATATATATATATATATACATATATATATCGAATAAGAAAATTGATTCGATATTCTATTAGAAAAAAGACAAAGAAGTTGAAATTTCTTGAAGTTTCAAAAATATAAAGATACCTGAACACAAGTTAATTGCTCTTCTGGATCATTGCTCCATCCTCCAACAATAGTTTCAACAAGATGTCTTGTGTCAGATTCCAAATATATTTTAGAAATAATATTTGTATCTGGTCTTTCTCCTTTTTCAAGAGCTTGAGTTAAAAAATATCTTTATAAACAGAAAAGTGATTTTGCCATGGTGAGTCTAATCCTGACATAATTTCAAAAATAGATAATGACATGGCATAAACATCTGATTCTTTTGTAACAGTATTTACTGTATAGTTACAAATTTCAGGAGAAAGATAAGCTATTGTTAAACCAGCAAATCCAGCTTTTACCTTAGTCTTTGTTGCCATTGTTTCTTTCATTATAGCAAGGTCACAAAAATCAGTTTTATAACTATGTTACTTAAAGTGCCATGAACTAAAATACTTGCAGGCTTAAAATCATGATGCACAATGTTTAAGTCGTGCAAATATTTTAATCCATTAGCTGCTTGTAAGCAGTAATCTAACCGTTCCATATAATTAAAATAGCTTTCTTCATTAAACAAATTTAATAATTCTGGCAATGAATGGCATACTGTATTCTCTACTAGTACACAGCAGTAGTCAAACAAAATTGCTAGAGGTCTAATACTAAAGCCAATATACGCAACAATATTTGGATGGTTAAGCTTTTTAAAAAGATTAGACATAAGAAACAATAATAAAATGTAAGCGCATATAAAACTAAACAAAGTAGTGAAAAAAGCGCAAAACTACCGGTAGCAAAAGAGTAAGATATGTAAGTCATTAAAGTATTTATTTTTATTTATAATTTATGTTTTTCATCGCTAAAATTAAATATATCATGCCTAATAATATTGATAACGAATAAATCTTACAGTTCCTTTAAGGGTTCAATAAAGATGGAGTTTGCGAGAATTATGTGTAAGTGTAAAAAATACAAACACCAACTTATCGGTTGGTGTTTGTATTTTTTACTCAATTTAGTTCGGACCACAGTGTGGATATAGAAACAATAATGATGCAAAATAAGTTAAAAAATTATCGAACCACTTGAATGAGTCGATAAAAAAAAAAGAGCCGATAAGGAGTCGCGTAGAAATGAGGTTGTCACTTGATTCTATGCAAATAAATAGTAAGGAAAGTACTTTGATGTTATCGCAGAAAAAAAGAAAAGAAGAGAATTTATTAATTCGTTTCTAGCTTTTTTTCTGTGTATTAATTTACATCCTCAAGGCCGAAAAAGCTACTACAGTCGAGGAGGCTGCTTTTGTTTTTGTTACAACCCTTTCTCAAATCTATAACTCCAAAACACAAACCATTACGAATAAGACCGCTACGCGGAGAAACAAGTTGAGCACGGTACTTCCAGGGACGTGGTGGTGATTAAACTCGGAACTTTTCGATTATGAGGCGAGCGCTCTACCACTACACTTCTATTGTACTATTGTTGAATAACAACTAAAATGGATATTATTCGATAATTTTAGTGGTTTTAATGTATTTTAGCACAATAATAGAGAAATGTGACCAAAACTTAGTTTACTATTTCTTACTATGTGAATGTTTTAAATAAAAGCGACATCAAAGCGACAACACACTTTATAATACACTAAAACTTTATTTTAAAAATAAGATCAAAATATCCTTACACAATATTAATAGCAAAATTAAATAAATATAATATAAATAACATGGATTTTAAGTACTTTTGAAAAAATTTAACTTGTCTGAAACTTGGGCATTTTTGGAAGAAATTCGATTATTCCACAAAAGCAGCCTCCTGAAGTTACAAACCTATATAATTTAGAAATATAGTATTATATAAAAAAGTAATATCGTAAAACTGCAATAAATAAAATAAAAAGAATAAAAATACCTGTTTACGTGCCTGAAGAGTACTTAATAAATGCATTTATCAATATATGTCAATAAATTAATTTACGAAAACAACACTAATTATGTGCCCGAAGGATTTGAAGTTTTAAGTCATATAAATGTTAAAAATTTTAAAACAGTCATGGTATCAACATGCCATAATAGTCTATATTTTTACAACATTGTGTAAAATATTGATTAAATATCTCATTACAATTAAATGTATGTAAATTACGAACTGACTTTAATAACTGTACCTATTAACTATATCTTATATCGATAATGCTAGTTGATAAAATGAATGACTGATGACAGTAAGAAAAAAATAACCACAAAGTTAGCAAAACAAATCATCATGCCAATAAAAAAAATAAAGAACAAGTAATAGTTGACCTAAATTAGCCAATTGTCTAATTGTAGACATCTATAAGACATTTACAAAAATAAAATAATTAATGAAATTTTTAAATATTAACTAAAACATAAGGTATATAAACAAACCAAAATAAAAAACAAAAAAAACTTATTTATATTGATTGAATTTAAATATTCAAATAAGTCGTAAAAACAAAAACAGCAGAAATAATTGGATACATTCACAACAATGATTGTACTGAAGGCACACCTTTTATGACTCTAAATTATCATTCTTAATACATTTCAGTTAATATTACCTTATATCATTGTCTTTTTATATAATTTAACTCATGTTGATAATGCTACACAAAGCCGGTGCATTTCCTTTTAAAAAAAGATCACAATCGTTTTGATGTACGACTCTATGCACTAACAATGGCGCATAATCTTTACTTAAACTATTCAAGAGTGAATCATAAAACTGAGCATACTTTCAATGTGAAACAACATCAGAATACATTACTTAGAAACACCCGATATGATTTTCTAACATTAATCATTTGCATAAATCTGTAATTTTCTGAAAAACCACATGAATCAACACAACTAAAAATGCAAAAAAACCCAGATATTTTAAACTTTGAAACCCAAATATTTTATAAAACTGATATAAAAACAAACTTTTTGCTATATCAATCAAGGTATAATCAAGCCACCCAGATCAGTCTCTTAAAATATCTAAGGCCTTGTCTTTAGAATGTATTAACAAACTTTAAAGAAAACTTCAGAAAAAATTAAACTTCGATAGCCTCTTTTTACAATGATACTATCATTAACAAATAGCTTTACCATTACCAGTTTAAACTCTGAACTTTTCTCTCGTTGACTGGTTTGAGGAAAATAAGCAGACTTTGAAGAGTTCCAAAAATCTATAAAATATAGTAGCTACATAAATTGTTAATTTTTCAATAAGTTTACTTCTATGATCAGTACTTGAAATAATATTTTTTTTTCCAAGTTTTGTTGAGGCAAGAGGTCCAATAAGGTCTAGCAGAAGTTTGTGCACCTATGGCCAGATTTTTTCAATGCCCAAATTCAAGGTCCCATGCTTGTCTAAAAATGGTGAAACTGATACGATCACATCTCTATACCAATTACTTTGTATTAGTGTAGGTATATTGATTTATACTAATAAAGTTCCATGAAGTAGAAGGGCTTAAAAATTAGTGGACTTAGGTACAATAAGCTTTTTTTGAACTGTTATAGGGTCACTTTCTTAAAATTACGTTCAAATCCGTAATAAATTTACAGTAAAATTAATCTTAGATTGTTTTCAATAAATATTTCCAATAATACTTAACTGCAACACTTAAATATATAACAAAAATTGACTAATAGTTCTGAGCAAATTGACAAATAAGTCAATGCATAAAATAGAAGTTCCAAAACAACTGAGGGTTTTAACATGCCGAGACATAGTGCAAAATTACTTTCAGAAACAAACAATAATATAAAATAAACAATAATAACTCTTAATCATAAATTACTTTCAGAAACAAATACTAATATAAAATAAACAATAATAACTCTTAATCATAAACTATATAAAAGTTTAACTTAAATAGTGGGTTATATATACACATACCACAATGTTGACCTTTTTTTATGATAATATTTTATTATTCCATCAGAGACATACTGCTAAACATCTCCAACAGAGTAATTATAGAGTGGCAATTTAATTATTCAATTTTAAAAAAATTTAAAAATATGATTATTTCTGTTTTTTGAGTTTATACCTAATGGAAACAAGGCTACTTATTTAACGATAGATTTAATCTGCCTAATGGAAGCTTTACGCTGAATGTGTGCATGCGTGACGCTTGCGCAGAGCTGATTGTCTAATTATTGAACGATCTACTTATTTAACGCGACACCGCTTGGCGATTAGCCGTTTTGATTTTTAAAAACCCTTGTAATAATCTACCTCGATATCAAAAATAAAGTAAAAAGGCACGTTGATTTTACGTTGAATAACCAACGTAAGTTTATCAACTATAAATCAACGTGGAACTGACGTTGAAAATTCCGACGTTAAAATTCCTTTAACACTGAGACGTTGAAACAACGTCGATTTTTTTAACGTTGCTTTTAAAAGCTAAATTTAAAAAATTGACACCGTTGAAAAAAAAATCACGTTTATTTAACTGTAAATCAACGTGGAAGCAACGTTGAACATTCCGACGTTTATATCCATACAAATAGCTTTGCCATTACCAGTTTAAACTCTGAACTTTTTTCTCGTTGACTGGTTTGAGGAAAATAAGCAGACTTTGAAGAGTACCAAAAATCTATAAAATATAGTAGCTACATAAATTGTTAATCTCAACAAGTCAAGTTTTACATGATTTTATCTCAAACATTTTGATATAAAAATATGTAAAAATTAGGTAAGGAGTCTCATGAATAAATCATTGCATGGGCTAGATATTACTAACGGGCTGAGGACATTAATCATTTTGCTATCTTTTGCAATGAACCTTTTTTAGACCATATATCAAATTTGCATAATACTGTATTATCATCAGGCTCTTCAGATGTTTCATTTGCCAATATGAATGTTTTATATCCTTTAACTCATGAATCATCTACATCTGCAGGTTATACGGAACAAAATAATGCTAAACATATCTTTAGAGAGAAATTAAGCCCCATAAAACAAAAACTAAAAGGCAGGTTATCTTACTCGTCTTTTTGTTTAGCCAACTCTTATTTACGACGTTGGAGCACTTTAAAAAGCAGAATTAAGCAGCATGCCAAATGTTCTAAGACGAAACGTTAAACAAAAAGATGAAGCAATTAAAGTTTTAAGGACAGAAATATATGATCTGAAAACAAAATTACAATGTGCGAATATGTCACTTAGAAGCCTGAAAAAAAGCTATGAAATTAAATGAAAAGCATAAGTTAAGGCAAATTTAAACTAAGCATAATGCCATTGTTTTGACAAATAACATTGTAATTGCTAGTTTGGAGAATGATTTGCTACAGTTTGAAGAGGAAAAAATTGTATTTAGGCCAGAAGGTAAAAATACGTGTTCATTACAAATAAGAATGATTGTTTATAATATGTTGGTGTGCAATGTACTAACAGGTAACATTCCATATTTTAAAAGCAAAATAGGGCATTATGTGGGTGTTATTTTTAATCTATGAACAGAGCTGTTGTGGATAGAAACGGCAAAAATAAACAATTTTTTTTGCTCGTGTACTAAAGTCTGTTTAAACCATTTCGATGCAGCTTATTAGAATAAATAATGCAACGTACTAACTTTATACATGCAAGGATCCAACAAAACAAATGATAAAGTTAAACGTAAAAGAGAGCCTTTGTCTTTCAAAAGCTAATGTTTCTCGCACCCTAAGTACCAGGATTCCTTCTTTAGCACTTGAATTTAAAATTTTTATTTGGCCGGATTTGCGGGAGCAAAATAAAACTTGTTACCCAGAATGTTTTAAGCCTTTTAGAGTTAATGCGGTCTTAATACTAGACTGCACAGAAGGTCAATGTAAGCAACCAAGTATTGCCAAAGCACAAGGTCAAACATATTCGAACTACAGAAATCGAAACACTTGGAAAAAAAGTATTGGCATAGCACCTTCCGTAATGATTAATTATATATCTCAAGCATACGGTGGTTCATCTTTAGATAAATATATTCACAAAACATCAGGTTACCTCGACACATTAAATGAAGAAGATGTTGTAATGGTGTATAAAGGGTTCAATACCAGTGATCTTTTAATTGCTAGGAAAGTTAAATTAGTAATACTACCGTTTCTTAAAAGCAAAGGAAAGTTTACCTGTAAGTTAGCTTTTAAAATTTCCCTGATAGCCCGAGCAAAAATTCACATAGAGCGTGATATTTCTCGCGTAAAAGACATTTAATTGCTGCAAACATCTTTACCACTGAGTATGGTTCATTTGCTAGACCATATCTTTACTTTAATTGCAGCTATTCCTAATTTAGCGCCTCCTTTAGTTGATTACAAGAATCATAACAATATGTAAATTACGACACATATTAAAGTACTAAAGGGTTTCATGTGTAACTAATTAAATAAATGTAATTAAAAAAAATAATTTTAGTTTACTGACCTTATTTTGACCTTAAATGCTATTAAATGTTATGAAATAAAAAAATTAATTTCATCGTCAATTTTATCATTGTCACAAACTTTAAGTAAAGTTTCATTTAAAACAGACTCTACTGTATTTGAGATCCCTTCGTTTATCAAATAAGGCAAGATAATAGTTTTGTAGAAATATATATATATTATATATATATATATATATATATATATATATATATATATATATATATATATATATATATATATATATATATATATATATATATATATATATATATATATATATATATATATACTTAACACAACTTTGCCAAAAATCAATTGAAAAATGAACACGATAACTATATAAGTCTTGTTAGTTCCAACAACAAACTTGCAGTATGAAAAACTGGTTGAAGCCATTTGACACTGCACTTGACTATAATAAGAATGTTGAGGATCAAGTACAATATCATATATAATATTGTACTTTTTTTTCAATATCATATATAATATTGTATTTTTTTCAAATATTAAACATGTGCCTTTGATAGCGGCAAATTCTGGAATTGTTAGCTCTCAATGAGCCCAAGGACATTTAACCTCTACACATCCCATGCCACAACAATCACAATGAACAAGGGAATCAAGCAATGCACTAACTATTATAAATCTTTATTTACAAATAAACCGCACTCAGTCACTTTCTTTATATATTTACTCAGTTATTTTCTTTTGAGTATGCTTTGAGTACATCTTTTTCATGGCGTAATCCCAAGGAAGTAGCTTTTGTTTTAAAAACTTTTGACTTACATAATACGCCAACGACAATGAATGTTAATTTTTCTGGACATAATATCTCTGGGTCAATATTTACTTTACGAGCAACACTATAAACTTTTGATGCAGTGACTCTGCATTTGTGGTTTTTATGCCAATCATAATTACATGACTGCTCTCTTTTTAAGTGTTCTAGGTCAGAAATTTCGTCAAAATTTGTAGCTAGCTGCAGCAATAAAACTTTATATGTAATCTTACAATGTAAATAAGTTACAACTTCATAAGGCGTTTTAGGGAGAGATGGATGCAAGGAAGTATTAACTTCGATTTCTTGAGCAATATTGGAAATATTAGGTATAGGAACAACATTTTTTGTTTGCATAAGCATGACATATCCACAATCATAATTTGTTATTTGTGCCTAAGAATCTACATCTTCCTTTGTCATAGAAACTACTCGTTGATTTGTGGCTTGTGGATCAATATTTAAACGATTTGAAAACTTTTTTCTTGTAAACATTAAGGTATCTTTTAACAGAGGTTTTACTATTTCAATTTCATTTAGCATTGATGGTCCATAGAGTTTTTTAACTTTTTTTGATGATTTGAGTCATTCGAGAGGTTTTGATGTACATGTTTTATTGTCACTAATCTTTACACTGTGTTTAACATACCATAAAAGTGCACCAACATGTTTACAGCAACCAGAGATTCTAAAATTAAAATAGTATACTTTTTTAAAGTAAAAAATGCAGAAAGCAAGTGAAAAAACAAATTTAATTATTAATACACAAAAATATTTCTATCAATATAAAAAGTTTCAAAATTTCATAATTATTGCAGAATTAAGCTATTCTTTAAACTAGGCTTCATAGCAAAGATTTTGAAGTATTTATTTATCAATAAAATAAAGTTATTATTTAGACTAACATTAAACCGAAAAAGTGTAAAAAATATATAATTTAGCAAAAACATATTACTTTAAAATAAATTTTAATAAACATACCCAGCGGTACAGTCATACTCTTCAGATTTTATTGTACCATGCTTTTTGTTATATAATACCCAAACATTATAAACAGGTCTATTGCTTCTTTATTCAGGTAAAAAATAAACTGAAATATGGCAATACTTAGAGTCAGAGTTGATATTGTGATATCGAAAAATGGAAAGATGGTCTGATTTAAATAAATTTTTGCCACCTCTAAAAGCTTTTCTAGTATTTTTTTTGTTTAATTATAGCTGAATTTCTGCATATTATACATCTGAGAATTGCGAAGGACCAATAACCAAACCATAAGTTAACAACTTTTGGGTCTATAATTAATTTTGATGAAATTTTTCTTTTATTCAACTTGTTATTTTCAAACTCATTTTCTTTATCCTGAGCACTATGCACTTGAACTTGCAAGTTCAGACAATAGGCATAGTAAGCATTCTATGCTGAAGTTGCCTTATTTCCGATTTGATTAATTAACCTTTTTGATGAAAAGTTTTATAGGTCAGATATATTCCATTTTAAAAAGTCATCTTCAGTGATAGCGTCTGTAATTTGTTTGGAAAAACATTTCTTTTTCTTTTTAAAACTAAAGCTGAATTTTCATTACTAGCACACAAATTTTCATCAGATTTATTTTCTTCTAAATCATTTGAGTAATAAAGCAGAGACATCATTTGAAAAGAATTTACAGTAAAAAGCTTTTAATAAAAGTGTAAACAGTTACTATCACACCTTAATCGATTCCAGAATGCAATGCAATAAGTTTTAAGGCAACCGGACTGGGAACAAATCTATTGGCAAAAAGCTTTGATTTAATAACAAAAAAATAGCTTAATAAAATAGTTTGTCAATCGTAGCATGGTAATTTTTTATCCTTATCCTTCCAGTTATATTGGTTTAGGTATCTATACTTAGTCTAACATCATTGTAACTGGTGTGAAGATCGGAAATAATTGTATTTGTTTTAATAATGGCAAAGAGTACATTATTATACGATTTCCAAATAAAATATTCAAGGTCAAGGAAAAGACCAAGGCCAAGGCCAAAAGTTTTAAGACCAATAGTTTTTATTTATTGCAACAGTATAGATTGTTTGTTTAGTAATTTTTTATCTTTAAAATATTTTGATATTTTCAGCGCAACGTTACCAGGATATTGCTGTTAAATCAGCTTCAAAGCTCCTTCAAACACTAAAAAATCAAAAAATTTTATTTACACAGGTTTTTTTTAAATATGCCAATGTTGTTGGAGGTAAAAAGCAATACATTTTATACAAACTTATTTTAATCCAGTCCATGGCATAAATAGACAACAAGTTTATGCTTCCAGTTTATGCACATATAAAATGCAAAACTATGTTTATATCTTTTTTTGTTTAGTTTTTATGGCTTTATATTTTTTTTAAAGAATTTCTTATCAATTTTTTTTTTTAATTTATCCACTTTGCACAGCTTCTAAAGACTCAAATTTTGATACCGATTTTTGTTCTGAGTTGATGGTAATGTTTTATTTATTGCAACAGCTTTAACAGTTTTTTTTTGTTTAGTAATTTTTTATTAATAAAATATTTTGATATTTTAGGCTCAGCATACCCAGGGTACTGCTGTTAAATTAGCTTTAAAGCCTTTTTCACCGCTAAAAACTAATTAGGCCAATGTTATTTAAATAATTTCTTTAACTAATGCATCAAGTTTCCACACATTTTTAGTGTACAAAAAAAACAAATATCTTAACATTATCAAGTGTAAGCAATGTAATTTTATATAAAGATATTTCTGCTATAATTTTTCAAATGATAAGTTTTTGGAACAGCTTTTTATTATTTTAGTTCTTCAATAACAACAAGTTGTCAAACTAATGGTTTCTTCTCTCTCTCTAAACCTTAAAGCTAAAATAAATATATTTAATATTGCTTTATTTTAGTTTTATAGCTTCAGAACAGAACTTATTTCAAATTTACTGTTTATGATTATTTGAGATTGTTGATATTTTGTATTATTGCTATATACTTTTTAAAGATTTCTAGTTTGCAATTACCTGTATCTATCCATTTAGCTGCAATTTTTTAAAAATTGCGATAAACTCTATATCTTTCACATAATAATTTTTATTATGTTAACTTCTTTTTATTTTTTTATAGGTTTCAAGCTTTCCACAGACAGATAATCAGTCAAATGTATGCCGCAAAATATTTATTTCTCGTGCAAAAGTATTTGATATCACGCTGAATTTACTCTAAGAATATGCAACACATCCCTAGAAACTTTTTTGATTATCATTAGAAGACATTTCTTCATTTAAAAAATGTAATCGACAACTTTTTTTTTCACTTTAGTGGGGGAGAAATCACATATTTTAGGGAAGTGCCCAAGAGTTTTGTTGTTCAAGATAGGTTACTAAAAGGCATGGGGCATACTCAATTTTCTAGTATGTTGGTATTCTATTGACATTTGATTGATATGACCGATGTATCATGCCATCATTATCAATCCATATCAGAAGTTTTTATTTGAAGCACTCATTTAAAATGCCTAAGCATGCAAAAGAATATAGCGATTTATTTAGCCTTTCCTGATTTAGGAAAGGCAACGATTTAAGACCAATAAATTATGCTGAAACAACTTCTTTAAATCTAAATAAAAAGAAAAATGACTACTCAAACCTTATCAAAACTTTATTCTGGAAAGGTTTTTCAGCGGATAACCCCAACCTTCCTACCATGATTTGCTCAAAATGTAGAAAAAGGCTTGAAGGGACTGATCCTTACTTCACTATACTACCGTGTTATGAAGATAATTGTAACCATATTGATGCCTAATTTATTCAGTTAAAATTTAGTTTCACTATTATAGTTATAATAGTTGCTATACATATGCTATAAAATTTAGACCTGAATACCAGAGTTATTAGAGGGAGAATATGTGAATATTTTATTTGTTAAAATGGGCGCAAATAAAAAATGGAAAAAAATATTGGCCCACATGGTTAAATGTGTGTCGGGAGAACTTGTTCATCAAGGCGCTGATGATGTTACAAATAAACCTGCAGAATGACTAATTTGTCAAGATTGCTATGCCCAAGTGGGACAAGGAATTCCACATTCCTGTACGAAATTAGAAAGACAAACGAACTTGACTGCCATTGTAAAATCAACATTTCCAACAACGCAAGGAAAAGTTTTGTCCAGCTCTACATAGATTTTAGCACAATTGACTTTCAGAACACCTTAGCTTTGAAATATTTTGGTCCGAAGCAACTGTCTCTTTCGGAATGACTGAAGTTAAGAAACCTTTTTTTTCTTTAGATAAATTGAACAAACTTTAAATAAAACTACATTCCAGGTGGTTTTTTGTTGCTGAAAAATACTTTAAAAAATAAATTTGTTATGAGTTTAAAGCCAATCTTTGTAATAATTTCATTATAATTTCTAAGTAATCGCAACATGATTGAAGTAGCACGATTTCAGAAAAGTCAAGAAGGATGGAAAAGTGTGGAGCCTGGTTTCAATATTAAACTGATTGAGAACAACAAAACGATTGGAAAATTATTCAATTGTGATAAACTTCCATTTCTATTAGAGTAAAATGAAAGCGAAGAGGTAAGTAAACTATTACCAAAAAAAAATATTTTTATAGCTAGATTGCAATTTGTATAATTTATTTGGACTTTTTATAAATGTACAGCTAGTAGAAAGAGATACTTCTATTGGGTATTGCAATGTTAATTCCCCTTTATTAATAGGCAACAATAACAAAAAAAATACTAGAACTTGTAAATATTGATCCTGATCAACATACATTGCTAAATGTTGAAGACAAAATTTTTAAAGAGATTAAAAAAAATTCATTTGAAAACAAGGAGTGTTGGTTACAGTTTGTTAACCAATGTTTGTCTAAGATAAACATCTGCCGAGTGTCCTACCAAGGGCAGTATCGTTTGGAAGACAATATTTGTAATAAATGGCTTAAAAACATAGAAGCTTTGAACTGTTTTTTCAAGAGTCTAGTCTTGGGGTTTCTGCTGCCAAATATAATAAGGTACTCGGAGATTTTGAAAAATTAGTCCATGGTTGTTTTGGAAAATCATTAAGATCCACCAATGTTAAAAATTTAGAGGAGTTTTCTACGAGCTATAGAAATCTATGGGCTATAATTCCTTTGAAGGTACACATAGTTGAGCAACATGTTATCGAATTTATTAACATGAAAGAAGGAGTCTTCGGTATGATATATAACTTTTACATTTGATAAAAATAATTTAAAATCTTAGTAATGGAAACTATTTCAACAGTTGAATCGTAAAAATTGCTTAATTTACGACGAATATTTATTAAATAAACTTGCATTTCTTTTGTACTTCTACTATTCTATAGGCTTAAGTTACTGGATCAAACAAGCTCTCGAATCCATTTATCAGGATTTCAATCAGTTTTGGCAAATGAGAAATGTTAGAGAACACAGCCCAAACTATATAGAGGCGCTTAATAACGCGGTTGTTGCTTACAACTACAAGCACTTTTAAAGTAGCTTTCAATATGCAGGTATGTAGTTGATAAAAGATAAAGTATTAAACCTCTTATGAACAAAAATTTAGTATGACTTTTAAATGTAAAATATCAATCATAATCTAACCATAAATACCAGAAATTTTTTTTTACCGTAATAAATATTTGTAGCAAACCCTTCTCGACCCCTCATAGCTCTCACCAGGGAATGTTTCCTAAAAACACTTTTCAGATTTTTGTTTGTTTTATATTAAACTAGATCAAAATTCATCAACAGATTTCAAATTACATCAAAAAAAATTTTCGTTTAAAAGTTGAGACGATTTAAAGTTATTTCAGAGGGTAATTTTAAGCTTTATATAGTTATAAATCTTAAACAAAAAGAAATTTTTTGATAAAATTTGAAATCTGTCGATGAATTTTGATCTAGTTTATGATAAAACAAAAAAAAAATTTACGAATAAAGAAGACATAGTTCTAGGAAGGAGGCAGTTAGGGGTCGGGACGGAGTTTGTTTAGCTCCAGTTACCTAAATTTTTTGCAAGTCATCCTTATTCGACACCAGAATCAATATACTAGAAATTTGAGTATGCCCCATGCCTTTTAGTAACCTATCTCGAACAACATAACTCCTGGGCACTCCACTAAAATATGTGATTTCTCCCCAGGCCCTTACTAAAACAAGTTGTCGTTAACATTTTTTGAATGTGGAAATGTTTTCTAATGATAATCAAAAAAAAATTTCTGGGGATGTGTTGCAAGGTCTTAGAGTATATTCCTATGCACCGTTTTATGAAAAATTTTCCCGACTGTTCACTAGGTTAACCCCCTAGATGTGTTTTAAATAGCAAAATAACAGAGTTTAAAAAAATCTTATGCGAAAAAAATTTTAAGCGATGCCTAAAGACTCATCATTATTTGACAGTTCACTAATATTTTTTAAAAAATGTATAAGTAATAATACAAAAGTTTTATGAACACAAAGATTTATTACTTTGCTCCAATTCACTAGCAATAGTTTACTATTATAATATTTACTATTATTATATTATATTACTATTAAGAGGTTTACTTTTATAACAAAGTGGTGATATTGTAACACAACCTACTATAAAATATTAGTTCATTTTCAAAACTATGTATTGGTGTTATACAAAAGTTTTATGAACACAAAGTTTTTATTACTTTATTCCAATTCACAAGCAATAGTTAGAGGTTTACTTTTGGAATAAAGTGCTGATATTGTAACACAACCTATTATAAAATATTAGTTCATTTTCAAAACTTTTTTTTTTATTAATAAAATAAGAATAACTAGTATAAAAAATAAAAACGATGTTTTATTAGATTACAACATTCATTGATTGTGATATTCATGGAGTTAGAGGGTGAGGCACGGAATAAGATATAGGGTTATATTATAATTACTCAATGCATATATTGATAAAATCATAAAACTCAATTAATACACAATTTTTAAATGTAATTCAATAATATATACATTTATTTACATACTATATATATCAATTATGCATAAATATATAGTATGTACAATATTTCAAAAATCTGTTTTATTTTCGAAAAGAATCTATATAAAGTGGTTTGTTTAATCATATGGTTTTTCGTAAAAACTATTCTTAATAATAAAAAAATTAATAAAATTCAAAGCCGCTATACAAAGCGAGATAGGAAGGGAGGGAAGCAATTGGACAATATTATCACAGGACCCCAGGGTTTAAGAATTCTAACTACAATTTAAGGGCCTTATTTTTATTCTTTATGAAAGTGGTTGTTTCAAAGAATATTATTGAATGAAAAATTACTGTTTCTAAGAAAATGGTCTCAGAAAATGAATTTTCTCTAGACCCCAACCTACCTCGGAGCAACTCTAATAAAAAACTTTTATTGATTTTTTTTTTTAAAAAAAAACAGTTTTTATTTGACGAACTTGTTAACTTAATATTACAAAAAAATCACCACCTCATATTTGATTTAACAGTAAAATTATAAATATAAAATAGTGTAACGGTACCATAGTACAGTAACATAATAAAATTATCAAGATCTTTATAACAATTTGGATAACAAAACTGTAACAATATTTATATAGCATTTACTAAATGGTATGAAAATTAACGATATTCCGTCTTGGTTTTTAAAAAATCCTTAAAATACACGCTCCAAAATCAGTTACAAAAACAGAAAATCTCCCTAAAAAAAAGATTAAAGTTATTATTGACAATATTGATTGCACATAAATATGTTGTTTTAATGTAAAAAATTAAAAAACACTTGAAATGAATTATAAATAATAAACCTAATTTGTGAGAATGTTTTAGTGAAGTATTAACAGCGCTAAAAATAAAAAAGGACAATAACATTTAAAAAAACATTTTCTTTTCTAAAACTTATTTCCAGGCTTTTAGCGAATGATTAGGAGTATTAAGTTCCAATAATGAAACTACCTAACAATCATTTCTAACAATAGACACCAACGTGTAGGTAGCCAAGTTGTTTATCAACACAAAATATCAGAACAATAACATAATCTTATTACAGACAACAATAACAAAGCAAATATACATATAACAACATACGGATGAGCCAAAACTGTGCCAGATCTCAAAACAGAACGCAGACATACATAGAGCAACTTACGGGTGAAGAAACACTGCGCCAGAGAGAGGTTCGAAAAAACACAAGCAATCACAACAATGACATAATAACGATAACAAAACAATAACATAGTAAATATAAAACGACTTAAGGGTGAGCCAACACTAGAGATGGCACTTTTACTTACTTTTTTTTTACTTACTCAAGTAAGTTAATTTTTATTAAAAAGTAAATTACAAAATTAATTCCAAACGTTTCGTGTAAGTTTACATTTCCTTATAAGTAATTTATTTTTTTGAAACGACTTTTATTATTTAAAGTAAGTTTTTTACTTTCGAAAAAAGTTATGTAAAAAAAGATTACATCAAAAAGTAATTTACTTTTACATGTAAAACAAAGTCACGTGAAAAAGCTATTTTACTTTTACATTTAAAAGCTAATTACTTTTGAAAATTACATTACATAATGTAAAAGTTTCTCAAACCGTAATTTACATTAACGTGCCCCAAAAAATTATCATAAATCGAGTTTTAATGTGCGGGATACAATATTTAGCATAATTTTATCCATAAAAAAAAAACAAAAAAAAAATTAAGTTTTTAGCTCAAACGGAAGGTTATTTAGGTAAATTCACTTTTATATAATAATTTACAATACATAAATTTTGATTTATAATTGATTTTTATCCAAGTCAATTTTTATTTATGTTTCGACAAAAGCATGACCAACAATAAAAATAAATGATGCGTGTTTTATAAACAACAAAAATTAATGATGCGTAAATTCAACTCAAGCCAATATATAATTAAAGTTGAAATCAAGTTAAAAAGTTGTTTTCAACCAAGAAATTCGTCTAAAACACAGGTTTGAACTTGTATTTAAAACTTATTTACCAGTTTCACTATTTTTTTCATTTTTTTTTGTATGCATTATAGAATATACTATAATCTATAGTTGTAAACTACAAATGCGTCAAATGAGGATTTTTTAAATAAAATAAATTTTAGAAAATGTCTCTAAACATATCTTATCACGTTAATTCACTGAGAACAGATATTGATGATGCATTAAAAGCTACAAGGAAGAGGAGACAATTTTATTTGCTAGGGTTTTTTTTACAGAGTTTTGCCCATAATAGACTTCCAACAAATGGAGAAATGCTCAGAAGGTATTACTGGCTTAATCTCGAAAAAAGCAAAAGGTAAATCTGAAAGTAATTAACAAAAGCATTACATTTTTTACACGTTTAATGTTAACTTTTAAATGTTTTTTTTTTTTTTTTTTAACTTTTTAGCACCACACAGATCAACATCAAAATTGGTTGTCCAGTTGCTTCCGGGAAGACGTATTTAAGATGCTCCAGGTTTGCTGATGGAGTGTGCAGAGAGAATACTAAGCAGATAGTTACTGGTTTCTGTATTCTGAGAGAGCTTGCCAATTTATGGGAGCAGGCTGGGTTTAATGATGTTTTCATTGTGACGGAGCAAACTATCAAGACCAGAATCACCAAAAAAGTCAAGGAATACCACATTTTAAAAATGCTAAAAACACTCGAACTACCAGAGGGTAGCTACAAAAAGTAGGTGAACACTTTTTTGAAAGAGAGCAGTGCTCTCTTCTCTATTAATAAAACAAACATATTTGATTTAATAAAAAGTGATAAAAATAGGGATGATGAGGCTAAGAAGGAAGAAATAAAATTCTTGAGGCTTTGTCTGAGAGGGGATATGATCAAATTCGGGAACATGGACAATAAATTTTGTAAAAATGCTCACAGGGCACAAGAAAAAATAATTAAGATGTCTGAAAAAATCCTAAGACATAGAGATAAAAATAAGAAAAAGGAGATTAGCTATTTAGAAAGTGACTTTTCAAGCACAGATAGTGACAATCAAACTAAGTGCATCAAACTATATTTACCTCCAGCTAAAGTCCATAAATAACAGAAAAGGTTTCAGAGTGACATCAAAGTTTGCCTTCAGTTAAGTATGGAAAATATTCTTAACAATTGGATTCCAATTATGACCAGATTTGAAATTGGAGTCAGGCCGGGTATGTGTCTTTTGTCTTCTCTTTACAAGGCTGCTGGAGTTAATATTGATAATATCTCGGTATCAAGATCAACTCTAAACAGGAAAACTCATAATGTTGTGGAGTCTGAGACGCAGATAATTAGAGAGAAAAACATTGATATAATAAGAGGTCTAAAAGTTGTGGTACATTTCGATACCAAGATTTTGAAAAGATACGATTGGGAAAAAGGAATTTCTAAATATGAGGATAGAATTGCTATCAGCGCATCTTCACCAGAGTCTGGTCCACTAGACTTTCTTCTTGGCATCTTAAAAATCGAAAGCTCCAAGGGAAGTGATCAAGCCATTGCAATTCAAACAATGCTTGAATATTATGAAATGTTGGATCAGATTATTGGATTGTGTTCTGACTCAACATCCAGTAACACTGGTAAAAATAAAGGTGCTGTAAGTATTATTATTTCCTATGCCCTTAAAAGACCGGTTCTCTGGTTAATGTGCAGACATCACATTAATGAAAGACACGTGGCTCATGTGATGAAAAAAATATTTGGTCCTACAAGTAGTCCCAGCAAAAACTTTATGTAATTCTCCAAAAACTATGGCCGCAGATTTACGAAGATGTAAACAAACTTGAGAGAATTGTAAAGTTTGACTGGTCTCAAGATGCTTTCAGGCCCGGCTCATTACTGTTCAAACTTGCCTTGGATACTGAAGAGTTTTGTATTACAGCTCTTCATAAGAATACTTTCCAGAGGGGTGATTACAAGTATCTTTGTTAGCTTATGGCATTTTTTCTAAGAGCTGAGTTATCGAACTTTTCATTTAAACAGCCTGGAGCTCATCATGAAGCAAGGTTTATGGCTGACTGTATATATTTACTGGTTATTTAGATGACTCAAAAGTACCACCCTGCTGATTCCGAAACAGTTGGAAAAAATACAATAAATCATCTGAAAGTCGCAACCAACTACATAGTATTTTTTCATGGTCTCTTCTTTCTAAAAAGCCCTAATGCTTCTCAAGCACCTTCAAATGATTTAATGGCGTTCGATATTGCTTTTCAGTTACAAACAGTAGACGAGTTTAAAGAATTTGCAGCAATAGGAAAGGTTCTTTACCAAAGTCTTAAGCGTCACGCTTGGTATCTGTCTCCGCAACAAGTCATTTTTGCTCTTGCTGATAAGGATCTGAAAACCGAAGTTAAGACCAACATGTTAAACAAACTGCTTTCTTATGATATCCCGGAATTAAAAGGTCTAATTAAAAAGAGACCTGAAACTAAGGTTGAAATTATTCCTACATCAAAATTAGAAGACTTTGTCAACGAGCAGTCTTACCTTTTGTTCTTTCTATTGGAGATCTCCAAGAAAGAAATTCTGCTATGGAAAGAAAAAGGCATCGATGCATGTGAAAATGAGGAAGTTTCCCAGTCTTTTACTTACTTTTCAAAGTGTGTAAGAGCACTTGCATTTGTAAATGACCGTGCAGAACGCCATATTAAGTTAATTCAAGATTTCATAGAGAGAACACACAATGAAGACATGCTTCAGGATACTCTCCAGGTATTTTCTTCAATAATACAAAATATAAATGTGATTTTTAGTTGTTATTAATAATAATGGTTGTTAATGTATATGTAGTACTTTTTATAAATACATGTATTAGTAATTTAGGTAGTTCAGAAGAGCCGTAAAAAGGTTTCAAAGAACGCTTCAAAGAAAGATTTAAAAATTATTTAGTTAAATATTATTTGTATTAATAATATTGGTTTATGTTATTTTACATTATGTTATATTATTTTTTGATGTTTTAAAAAAGTGATTTTTTGATGTTAAAAAGGTCAAACTTTTATATCTCATAGTTTTCGAACGTTAAAAGATTTTTGTGTCAATTCTAAATTTTATCGACGAATATAGATTTAGGTGAGAATAGTAAAAAAAATTACGTATCACCTTGTTGCTCTTACGTTTAGGGCAGTTGTAGCTAAAACTTTAGGGCTTTTTGTTCCCAGGATCCAATCATTGCAATTTTTTGCAAAGCATCCTTATTTAACTTAAGTATAAACATATATGTTTGGAGTTTGTTCTATGTTTAAAAATTAAATTCAAAAGTTAAAAAGTGCTGTATCTGCGCATGCGCCCGCATTCTCAAAATTATTTGCTGTTCATTTCGTTGCATTTAAAACAAATTTCTCCTTAAAATTGATGATTTTTTTTGTAAAAAAATTTATATAAAAAGTTTACGACAAGCATATTTGTTTTTTTAACACGCAGCAATTTTTTTGTTTGCTTTGATAACAATTGTAATCGGAATAATATGAACTAAGTTATTATTAAGTCAAGTTTTACTTAATAAATTAAAAGTGAATTCACCTAAATAACCTTCCTCTTGAGCTTAAAACTAAATTTTTGTTTTGTTTTTCTTTATGGATAAAATTATGCTGAATGTGGTATTCCGCATATTAAAATTCGATTTATGATATATTTTTTGGACACCCTATTGCCCATAAAAGAGTTTCCTTTTTCTTTTTGTTCTTTTTCTGTTTAGTTTTCAGATTGCTTAGTTTCTGAATTAAGAATGCATTGTTTAACTTCATCTTCAGAGTCAGTATCACTTTCCTCTGCAAAATTGTCAATTTGTGCGGGTTCTTTATCAACTTCTTCCTCAAGGAACTTCCTTACTTCATCAAATTGAGGCGCCATTAAATTTTTCTTTAATAAATAAATTATGACATTATTAGGCACAATGTGCATGTTAGGCCGTTTAAAGATTTTCTATTTATTTTTATAAAATACGCACAGTTAGTTTAATATTATCAGTTTAAAATGTGGGAAATAAACAAATTCGAAATAAAAAAACTAAAATGACTACCTTAAAAATATGACTTGATCGGGCGCAATGAGCCTATCAGAACACACAGGTCAATTTATACTCTTTACGTTATCTGTAAAGTAACTAAGTAAGAGGGTTTTGTAAGTCTTTTAAAGACAGGAAATTACTAGAAAGATCTAGATTTTAAAGCGCTCCGGTGTGGAGAAAATAACAAATGCACAAAGCATGTGCCTGATCAATTGCGCTCGACGGAGGGTTAAAATCACATAATTGATTTTTAGACAAAGAAAATAATAACTATTCATTTAATGCATATTAAAATGCGATGGTTATAAAAATTTGCAGTTTTTTCTTCGTTTATGAGTTACTGTGCGTCGTCAACATATTTTTGAAAAAGTACGTATTTGTTAAAGTTCCTTACTTTTTTAAATATTTAAATATTCCCTTTACATTACTAGATGCATTTCTACTTCAATTAAAATGTGGGATTACTTATTTAAATTTTTTTTTATTATTAATACCTAAGCTAAGTGTTGTTTGAACAACAATAAATAAATAATAATAAGTTAATTTTGGCATTGGAAAATTGGCAAATCATTATAATGCAAAATCATTATAATGCAGGAATAAGAACGTTTTTCCTAATATTATTATGTTTATACTTTGTGATAATAATATTATTTCTCTAAGTATTCTTTAGCATACCCTAAAAGGCCTAACATTTTGCTTATCCACTTATTTTTATCACTGCAGGATGATCATTTGCATACTATAAATCAATTCATTAAACTTTATGTTCATTATACTATAAGGAAACGAAAAAATTTATGCCTTAAAACGCCTAATGCTTTAAAAGGGTATTTAGTTAAAAATTTCATTAGAACTTTTGTATTGTATTTGTTTTTGTTGTAATTTTTTAAAATACTCATGAAGTGTGAAATTTAGAAAAAGTCAAACATTATCCTCAAGTAATGTTTGGTTGGTTATCAGTTAAAAAGTTAACTGTACATTGTAGATAAAATAATGAAGCAGGACTAATGCAATTTTTTTTAAAGGAAGGAGTTATTTCTAGACAAAAAGAGGAGCATATCTATCCCAGATGAGACACCACAGTAAAAAGTTCATTTAAAAGTTATTGTCTACTAACAAAAAATCCACTTTTGGGTTGGCAAACAAGTTCCCAAAATTTTAACCCTATTAGTCGTTAAAAAATAGTTTACATCAGAAAAGGTCACAAACAAGATCAATTTAATTTTAAAAAAATATTGTACCTTAATGCACATTTAAATGAAATAGCATTAAATTAAATTCAATGCTGTTTTTTATTATGCAAATTATCTTTGTGCATTATTAATATAAAAGAGAAAAAATTGACAAAATATTTCTTTTTTTCTGAAAATAGCAATAAAAACATCTCTAACCATTAAACATAAATGATAAATAACGCAATAATGAAAAACAGTAAAATCTATGGAAAATATTTTAGCAGAAGAAAAAATTGTTTTTGTAAAATCTAAAGTTATAAACAGATGTACCATGTATATTTTTATTTTTTTTCCTGAAGATATCAGTTTTTGCTTAAGTGATATAATCAGTGTCTTAATTAAATTAATTTGAAATTGTTTCGGAATATGTAATTAATTTGATGCATATAATATTATTATAATAATATAATTTACACATGGTTATAATTTAAGTGTAAACAATTCAATTGCATTAAAAGTTTTTATTAATCTCCTAATCTAAAGTTATACGACTGTAAAAAAACTCTTTATTGGAAATATCTCCACTCGAAAATGTAAGTAAATGCTACAAATTAGAATGTCGAAGGAAAAAGATAAAAAACTTGATACAATCATGACAAAATTAGTAGCATCAGCATTGGGTGTAGACCCAAAACATATTGCATAAGAAAAAATAATAAAAGTGTATAAACTGTAATGATGTAGACAAACATTTTGATGCAAAAATAAAAAAGAAAAAAAAAGAATATGTTACTTTTATAAATTCCTGATAGTTACTTAATTAAAAAAACTTCCAAAAATTTTTAGTTAAAGAACATATTGTTAAGAAAGCCCGAAAGTGGACAGCAGGAGAAGTGACTTTTTACATGTTCTTATCATCAAAAAGCTAATTTGATGTGCGTTGCTTTACTTAAGGGCCTTTCTTCTGATGGGCTCAAAGTTTATTTGATATATTACAAAGATTTGATGAAAGTATGTGTTTATAATATATATATTTGAAACTGCATGTTTCATATATTTTATGGCTGCCCTGGTAAAAAAAAAAGTATATTTGAAGACTTACTTGGAAAATGTGTTTAAAAAGAATAATTTTGATTTTAACAATCAGATTAGATACAAACAGAGGTTATAAACTGACCAAACTACTACCAAACTGCACTAGTCATAGACTAAACAAGCACTATTAAGTTTACTAAAACTCTAAGTGAAACTTTGTTAAATCTTTGTCACATCTACTTAATTAAAGAAGCACAATCTTTGTACTTATCAGAAGCAAAAAGATCAACACACCTGTTTTATTCTTATGGATTTTGCAGAGAGCTATTATTTTCTTGTGCAAGATGCTGTACAAAAGTACTTTACTGAAAAGCCATCTGAGCTACCTAACATCGATTTGCTGTTTATTACTTTATCAAAGATGCACAATCTTCTTCTTATCAGAGGCAAAAAGGTTAACATACCTGTTTTTTTTTTATTGATTTAGGATTGTCCTACTTATCAGAGACAAAAAATCAACTTAAATGTGAATACGATTTGACCATCTTTGCCATAAAGAACAAGTGTTCCTTGTTTTGTCACAAAGTTGCTCCGTATGTTCAAAATCTAACTGCCCATAATCAATAAAATAGTTCAGTGATTCTGCTGTGTTACATAACAAAAATTACAAATATCTATTAAACTTAATGTACCACCTTGAAGATCACAAAATAAATGCTGAGCATCACTTGTTTACTACGTCTCATGGCAAAAGTCCATGTAATGGAAAAGGAGCAACTATAAGAAAAGCAGCAAAAAGTGATACAAAAAGTGAGATTTCAAATCAGATTCTCACACCTCACAAACTGTATACATTGATGTTAGAAGAGGATAACATATTTTATCAAGTGATGATATTATTAACCAGGAAACTTATTTTAAACTCCAGAAACAATATGAAGAAATAAGCACAGTCCAAAGCAGCTCAGTTTCATTCCAGTTAGAATCAAATTGAATTTGAAATGGACTAATGATATCAGTTTTTGTCCTAATAAACTAAATTTGAAATGGACAAACAGTTGAAAGAAGTTATGAAAAGTTTCATTACTTATTTCGACTGTTTACTCTATTTTCTAGGCTTGCAAAGTAATTGTAATTTATTATATTTTTCAAAAAAAGTATTATTTCGACAGACTGATGCTAGTGTTTAAGTAAATTTTAACACACGATTTTAATTTTTGCTACAAGTGGTTAATTTTAATATACAAAAGTAATAAAAAGGTGATAAAAATTTGAATCAAATCTGAGATGGTACTCTGAGGCTCTTTTTAAAAACTTGGTAATTTTGTAACCAAGTAGGTTATAAGAAAATAGCATTAGAAGCCAAAATCTTGTGAACCTAATAATACTAAATTACTTTTCAATTGGAAACTTATTTTATTAGGAGTTCAAAGATTATTTCCTAGTTATTCACCAACATACAACATTAACAAGATACAAAATTAAAATGAACCATTAATTTCGATCGAGAACAGAAGTTTAAATGAGTATTTAATTTGAACCTGCAATCAAATAAAGTTCCCTTTGAATGACAATCGAGTTTCTCTCAAAATTTCCTTTAGCTAAAAGTTTTAATCTCAAAATCAATTGTATAGACACAATAAAAATATGACTAATTTGGTCACAATTTGTTTTAATTAAACCTGTTACTCTCGAGAACTTAATACAAGGTACGAGAACGGAGGTGGGGGAGGGGGCTAGAATAGAAGCTGTGGAGGGGAAAATTTAGTCCAGATCTAATAAATATGGCGAAGGAGGAGGAAGGGGGAAAGGGGAGGGTTTCAGTAATAAAAGGGTGGGTGGAAATGTTTTTATGTTACAATGAATAGCATTTTTTATAATAAATTTTAGTTTATAAACCGAAACTCACATTTTTTACAAAACACGCGTAAAATATTTAAATCTAGCGTGGCTTGCGGTCAAATGCACATTTTCTAACAGCTGTTTTATAATAATTTCAATAGGATTTAATATGCTCATATAAGTTTTTTAATTAGGCAAGTAATAAATTAAAAGCTCATTTCCGACAAATCGATACTTACTTGGTTGGCGATTTTTGAAGCTTGTTTGCGCTGAAAGTATTTGTTTTTTTAGTGATTTTCATTTATTTTTTATTTTTGATAATAAGTAAAAATTAATGAACGGTAGGGTCATAATAAACTTGAGGTGGGTTTGAAAATTTTCCAAAAATTATTAAACGTCTCCCCTTTTATTAGGGACTCGAAAGTAATTCTGCTGTTTTACAGTTTTAACATTTTGGTTTTAATTATTTTTTTTTCAGTTTTGGTAACATTTTTAAAACTCTATTTTCATTTTTTTTTACATATACATACAAGATTAAATTACCTCATATGTTAGTAAATCGTTATAAATATAACGCACTAAAAAGAACAAAATAGATCTAGAAAGTAGCAGTATTAAATAGCTAGATCATTAAATATTTTATTTTAATGAGGCGATATTTTGTCAGTTTTAAACACAACTTTAATCAAAATATGCAATATAATTGGTAAATCCCAACGTAAAAATAATGTTGAAAAAGATATGAATGAGCCACAATTTCAAAACATCAATAACCAGAATGAGAATGTAGATGAAGCATCAGGATCAATAGCGTAAATGTTAAGGATATTATATCTAACAAAGTTTCAGGTATTAGTAATAATTAACAAATAAAGAGTGGTATATGAAAGTAGGGAGCATTCGCCCGCCTAATATATTTTTGCATATAAAACTTTTTCAAGTTCAAAAGTAATAACTTTTTCAACAGTATTTACTTTTTAGAACAATTAGCTAAGTAATAACAGTCATTGAAGGAGCTTTAAATTTGGTTACAATATCTTGGTTTTCAATATCACTTATGTTGTCAATGTCTGGGAAGTAAAAAGTAGTTTAAAGACCCTTTCTCCTTAAAAACTTTTTGAGGGTTGTATTTTTTAACATAATAAAACTTGGCTAACAAAACTTATGAATTTAGTTTTGAGTTTAAAACTTATTAAAACAAAACCTCTATTATTCAGATCCTCTTGACAGAACTCTTCAATATCATCCAAATTATCACTCAAATCGTCATCAGAATTGTCATGAAGGGATCACTTTCGCTGTTGCAGTGTAGTGAATTTAATAGTCTATAATTAGTTCTAAGCCAACATAGAAGGCTTTATTTTTCATATAATAATATCTAAACTATAGATATGCAAACAGGTTAACTTTAGTATACGCAAAATAAAACTCAACAAGGATAACAATAATAATAAGAATCAGCACATTCTATCATACTAAATAAAACATTATAAATAAGTTCAAGTAGTTCAAATATAGTCATTTAAATATTTAGAAGGATTCTGGGATCTTACTGAACAACGAGGGACTGATTTTTAAATAAAAATTCCATATGGACTTGTTGGAGAGAGAGTAGAATAGTTTTGAGATCTTTTAGGATGGAGAGGCTCAGGTGAGAGAATTGTTTGAGATTTATTGGAGTTATCTTTGTAGTTCGTCTTTCCGTCATTATCACTGATTATATCGGCCATTGGTGCAAGATGTCTTGTAGCAACAATAGCCTCACGTCCATCAGGCATTCTTACTTTATAATATTTACTATTAACCTTTAAAAGCTCAATCTCTTTAATCAATGTTTCATATTTGATAAGTCAAACATGCCTTTTTAGCAATACAGGTCCCAAATTAGGTAACAATTTAATGAAAGACATCATGTAAAATATTTTCCCAATTTACTGTAGGTAAATTTTTTGATTTGAGAGCAAGCAAAACTCTTTTCCAAATTTTGCCATTGTAACTTTAACACTAACCGTTACCCTCAGGATTATAAGGAGCAGCTCTACTCAGGTTGACACCTCCAGAATTACGAAAATTGTGGAGCTCTGTTGACATAAAGCAAGTGCCTCAATCTGAATGTATATATCAAATAAAGTGAAAAGTTGACTTAAACATTTAATTACACTTGAAGTGGAGATATCATAACAAGAAAATACAAAGAGAAATCTTGAAAACTCATCAACAACTGTTAAAAAATATTTGTTGCTTGATGAAGATGGATTTGTTGCTTAATGAAGATGGAATAGGTTCTTTAAAATTCATGCTTAGTCGCTCAAAATGCTGAGTAGATTTTAATAAGGTGTGATTAAGTTGCTGATATAGTATTTAGGTTTTAATTAAGCACAAATTTGACACAAAGAAATGTTTTTTTTTTACATCATTAAGTAAAAAGGCAGATTTTATGATTTTATAAAATGATAAGTTATGGCGATTCCGGCGTGGCAAAGAGATTCATGTAGTTCCTTAAGAGAGGGTCCGTTTGTAGTCATAGAGCAACAAAATTTAGAAAGGTCATCAGCAACAAAGTTGTTACGTTCAGGGCAATACGCTATATCATAGCTGTACGAAGGAAGTTCTACCATTCTTCTAAGAAATTGTCATTCTTAATTTTTCGACTCTTGTTATTGTCAAGCATGAAAGAGACAGACCGCTAGTTTGTAACTAGAGTAAATGCCAGCCAAAAAGGTAGTGTTTCCATTTTACGAAGTGATCTGACATTAATTTAAGCTTCCTTTTCATCAGAAGAATGTTTTTATTCAGTAGGGTAAAGTTTAGGAGAAAAGAAGGCAACTGGTCTTCCGGCCCGATTAAGGAAAGCAGGTATAGCAAAATCAGAGGCCTCTGTATCCACCACAAATGGTATACTTTCATCTAAAGTTTGTAGAGCTGTTGTGAGAATAATTTTTTCATTTCATTGAAACATTTAATAGCTTCACCTGACAGTGGAAAAGTAGAAGTTAGAGATAAAGGATGACTTTTGTCAATAAAATGTTTGATATATTGGGAATAGTATGAAAACATAACTAGGACTTGACGGAGAGAAGCACTATCAGTAGGAGCAGGCATTTCAATTAATTGCTTTAAGCATTCTGGATCAGAAGAAAAAGAGCCACTTTGTATAATTAAACGTTGGAAGGTTATACACGTAGTAGACAATATAGACTTTTCTTCATTAAACGTAAAAATTGCTTTCTTAGAAGTTTCAAAAAATTATCTAAATTGAAATCATGTTTATTTTTAAATGTACCACATACAAGCAAGTAATCTAGATATACAAAGGTGTCTTCTAATTTGTTTTCTTGGATAAACTTATCAATAATTCTTTGAAATTGTGCGACAGCATTTGGGAGGCCAAAAGGAATTCTTGTAAATTGTAAAAGATTTTGCTTATAAATATGTCAGAGTTTTCAGTGTAAAGAAGAGCTCTTACCTTGGCCATAGTAGAAAAGATAGAAACAACAGATTTGAGTGAGTTGATAGAAGAGCAAGTAATCTAGGCTAAACTTGGTGCATCGAAGTTAGCAGCAGCAGACATGACAAAGTTCTATGATAGATTGCATACTTTCCTGAAATGTCCTTTCCTACCACAATTGTTACATTCTGCGTAACTGGCAGGACACAATTTTCGAGGGTGACGATTACTTCCAGAGAAATAACAAATTCAACTCGGCTTAGTAGAAACTGAAGCAAGCTCAGAAATACATTATGAATGTTTATTAGTTGTAGCAACATTTCTATACTCTGTATGTAAATTCATTTTGTTAGTTCTTTGAGCATTTTTCAATATTCAAACTTGATTATAGGCCTCCGTAAGTTTAAGAGCAGAGTTTTCTAGTAGCCGCTGGTGAATATGAAAGAGCTAAGACCACTTATAAATGAATCACGAATGTATTCTTTACAATGTTCAAAAATAATTTAAAAGGCCAATATAATCCAATATTTAATGGCTCAATTCGATAAGTTGTATGGGTAGCGAGATTTAGTAAAACAATTCCACTTTCTTTGTAGTATTTAATTCTAGTTAGGCTAACATGTGACTTGCAATTGTCAAGTAATACCAAAATTGGATCTTTAGGAGAGCAGCGCGTATGTTTAACTATATGTTTTAATATAGAAGGAAATAACTCAGCATTCATCCAGCCAGATTGGTTTCCCAGTGCTAGACTTGATACTAGAGCATCAGCTATAAAGTCCTCTACATTTCTGATCCTGGGAAAGACATAAACAGGAGGTAGACTTTGTCCAGTTGCACTAATAATTCCCACAAAGGTGACTAATTATCCTCTTTCAGCTGAGGCAGCTTGTGAAACTTGTTTTTATCCAGTAGTCGAAACAACTTTCAGTGTTTTCGTTTTGCTTGTCACGCCGGTCTCATTGAGACAAAATATTCATTCTGGTGCAAATGTGTATTGTGGTAGTACATTTCTTAGGTTTTTGAAAAAATGATCCACTTTAAATTTATTAAAACCGATGCTTCTACTCATGCTTGCACTCTCTGGCTTTCTTAATTAATATGTTGGATGACGTGCCATAAACTCTCGTCGCCACCTGTCTTTTGCTTGCTTTTATTGTTGCCATTCTGGAGGAATTTTCGAATTAAGCAAAACAGAAGCATACTCATTGGCCGACTTTTCAATATGAACATATGTAAGTCCATAATTTAATTCAGAGCACCTTATAATATACGCTTCTAGTTCAATTTCCTGTTCTGTTGTAAATACTGGTCTATTGGTAAACTAATTCGCCTATCTTGGCATTTCTTGTTCACTCTCATTGCCAGAGTGATTCAAATTTTGTAAATTTCGTCTCAAATACTCTTCTTTGGTATTTTTTTCTAAAATTTTATTTATTCTACTTTGCAATGTGGATCTCTTTATACCAAATGACCTAGCGGCCTCTTGCTCGGAGTATATCCCATTAAAATGACCATTAATTACTCGCTTAATGCTTTTTTCATCCATCTGGTTCTTGTTCATTTTCAAAATGCGTTTTCGAGTCTTATCTAAAACCAAAAACATTATTTTAAAACATAAAGGGAGCATTCAGTCTAGGCCGATCGCTCACCCGATATAGGCGGGCGATTGCTCCGCTGAACACCAAGTGAAAGAAATATATTTGTAAAGATGCAATATAAGTTTGCATGTTAGAATGAACAATATTTATTAATTCTACAATATTTCTAGTAATTAGCCACAAAAAAAGATGTTGACAAAAACTTTAAATCATTTTAAACAATATTTACGGAATTAATTAAAACAAAAAATTCTTACCTTTAGCTGTATTTTTTAACTTTTTCTTTAAACAAATGCTAATGTAACTAAACATGTCTTATATTTCATCCGTATGGAAAAAAAATGATTGACAATCCTACAAGCGTCGAAATTTCGCAGGAAATTTAAATAAGTTAATTTAAGACAAATAAAAATAAATACCCTGGATGAATGCTCCGCGTGGATGAATGCTTTTCTCTTTCCCCTACTTTATCAAAATTCAAGTGAGATATATTAGATCCTGCAACTCGGCCTGTTTAAATGGAAAATGAACAACGGATGTTGTTGGTAGAGCAGTCAACAAAAATATTAAAGATTTCTATTATAAAAGAAATTCTCAAGGAAGATGTTTCAGAGACACTTTTTTTCTATTAATATGAAAAATGGTGCTTTTACATTCTAACTTATAAGGAAAATATTCTGCTTCTGTTATCGTTATTTTTTTCATCAATAAAAATAAGCTTAACTTCTAGTGGATTGTCTGGTTAAGCACTCAGTAATATGGTTATTTGAACTGGATATAATTAGGACTCACTATATACAATATACTTACTAATGGCAATGGATTTCATCTATACCTATAAAAATTGTCAGGTTATCTACCCATTTCTTACACAAAGAAAAAACTACACAATTAACATGTACCTAAATAATAAACCAAATCTAAGTTCTATAAAAATAAATAAATACAAATATAAATAATATTAACTTTATTATTTTTATTTAAGTGATCTTGATTACGTAGTTTAAATTATAAAATATAAATATTATGTTATTAAAAATAATTCAATACAGAGGAAATAATTTTCAAATAGTTGAAATAGTTCAATAAAATCTTTAATAACTAAACTTTAAACATTTTTACCATTTCAATACTTTTTCACACGTTTAGTCGATGACTTGATCTGGTGTAATGTCTGCAAACAATTACCTTTCACAGTTCATTAAAAACAATGATTCCAAGTTCTCTTATGTTAAACAACTTCTTTAACGTGTTTTTATAATTTTAAGTTTTGAAAACGATCGTTCTGAATTTTGATCATTTTATGTTTTAAAAACAATCAGTCACATGTTACTTGAGTAAGAGAAATTGTTAAAAAAACATGTATACTTCAAATAGTTCATTATACTCTAAAAAATACATGTTGAACTCATAAATATGATTTGTTATGCATAATAAATGTTATATACGTTTTTTTTTTTTTCCACTTGTTATTATTGTTTTTCTGAGAGTATTCAAAATCTTTAAAGTCTGAATCCTCTTGCAAATTGCATTAGTTTTGGTATACATTATATACATCTTTAATATCAGTTTGGATATTAGAGGCCATAATTTCACAAACAATAAAAATTGTTCTTCTAATTTATGCTTATCGATAAGAGGTAAAAGTTCACAACTTTTATCAATAGCTTCAAAATGAATTTCATTTTTTGCAATTTCTTTAAATGATCTTGGATCAAATAATTCAAGATCACAATAAAGTTCTTTATTGTCTGAAAAACTACATTCCAAGTAAGCAATAATATTATCCGAAACTACGTGAAATGTTTTGATTTTATAAATATTTTTGGAAGTATCTTTATCTCCTATGTTTTGGTTAGTACTTGAATTTTATCCATAACGTTTTGGAATAGCGTGTCTGCGCTTTTCAGGAAGCTCTAGTTATAAATCAATGTTTGACTTATCTTCCCAAATTACACTAGATACAAATTCAATGAATGGTTTTGCTCCTGCACTGTCTAGTAAAAATTAGGGAGCAGTGATGTATTGTTTAACATTGTTAAATTAGTCGATACATCGTGTTTAATACGTCGTGTTTGATACTTTAAAACACACCTCGTTAAACAATGCATTGAATAACCACCATCATTAAACAATGCATTGGAATACTGGATCGTTAAACAATGCATCAAAAGAATGTAAATAAAAAGCAGCTAAATTCAAAACTTAAATTTTGTTTACTTATTGCTATATGCTTTAGTGCAACAATAACACTAACCACCGAGCCAGCATTTGATCTAAAAAACTTTTTTTGAATGTTCTTTTTAACGTTTAAAGATGCTAACAATTTATGAATAATATTTCATTATATAATCTATTACCTTTTTCTCATGTGAAATGTAAACGCATCTTAAAGAAAATAATCCTAAAGTAAAAAACTACTAATGTATATAATTTTATACTATTTTATATTTTATATTTCATATAACAAATTTTAAATCGTTAAGGTACACTTTTATTTGATTAACCATGTTCGATGCATTGAACAACTCATTGCATCAGATGTATTTAAAACAATGAGTTGTTCAATCCATCAAACATGATTGATCGACTCATTGTTAAACGATACGTTGTCCCTTCCTAGTAAAAATTCTCTTTGGTGTTCTTTTAAAGACTTTATTGTTCCACCAATTTTTTTTCATGCTTGAATATAATCTAGACCAAACGTTTTTTGGTAATCAGGTAGATCAGTAGTAAACTTTAATATTTGCAAAAGCATCATTGCTATTAAAACTTTTTTATAACGTGTATGTTGACATAGTAAATTTTGAGCAGTACTTCTTACGCTGTTTAAAAAGTCATTAGTAACAGAAATTTCATAAAGTGCAAGTGCAATTTGCACATATACAAATTGTTTCAGTCATCATTCTTGGCTCTTTCATTCCACTTATCTACATGACCAAATATCTTAATAAAAGCATTATTTTTAGACCGCCATCGAGTTTTACAAATATTTATCAAATGTGACGGACGACTAGGATTATTCTGATTTTCAAAAACTTGAGTCTTTTATAAGATTCTTTGAAAAAAACAAATATTTCTTGAACAAGTCCAAGAAAAGAAATAACTGTAACTGAACAAGAAGTAGTTTTTTGAAAGACTAGATTTAACACATGAGTCTAGCACCATGTATGAATATGCTTTGGGAGCACTTCTTTAAGTTTTGCTTGAACTTCTTTATATTGGCCATTCAAATTGGCAGCATCATCATAAGCATCTTTTATATAATTATTTAAGCAAATGTTCATAGAATTTAAAGTTAGTTTTAATAAATCAAATAAACCCTGCCCTGAAGATAAAATCACGTTGTTTAAAGCTACAACTCGTTCCACAACTTCAACTATAGACCTATTGCCTTCAGTTCTGTCACTAATATACCGCAAAACAAAAACACATTGATCATGGGTAGACATATCCATAGTTGTATTCATAGTAATTGAATAAATACCAGCTGAGTTTTCTTATTCTGATATTTTTAATAATAATAATTTACAAATGGTTTGAATAATGTTTGTTG
>NC_088925.1:48272500-48287500 GCF_038396675.1 Hydra vulgaris
ATTGGTTAATAAGTTTTTCCCATACTATTTTCAATTTTTATAAAATTTTTTTAATACATCAGTAGTGCATGATAATTTTTAATCACTTCTTGATAAAGTTTTACTTATTGGAACACTTATTGACTAAGATATAAGTGCTTTTCAAAACGTTCGTCATCTTGCCCCATGTTCTCCTACATAGACCAAATATAAGATTACGGTTACTCGTAGAGGGCCTTGTGATCCTGTTGTCGAGAACCATTTACAATATTCAAAAATTGTCAAGAACCGTTTACAGTATTTAAAAATTGTTTACAAAATATATTAACAAACAAAAAACAAAAAATAGAAATAAAAAATTAAAGAACAAAAAAACAAAAATAAAAAAAAACGAACTTAAAAATATACAGATATGTTATCTAGTGAGATTATAATTTATAACTCAAACCCTCAGAAAAATCAAAATTTTTCTAAACTATTTTGTTCCACAGAAAAGCCCCACGATACAAAATAATGGATCTTTCAAAATTTGAATGTGAATAAGGTTGGTAAATCAAATTAGCATTTCTTAAGTTATATATAGTTTTCTTTTTGATCAAATACAAATTATGGAATGATATCGGAGTCATACTTGTTTTAAATTTAAAAATAAAACAAAGAACATTAAATACATTTTGATAGTATAAATTAAGAACAATAATTTCAGTTAGGAGAGGATTTGCATGCTTATAACGATCTTTAAAATTAATTACACGTGCAAGATGCTTCTGTTGCCGATAGAGGGGTTCTAACTTAATTTGTTTTAGCACTACATAAAGCAATATTTGCATAATTCATAAAACAATGAATAAATAATAATAAAGTAGTAATAAAGTTGAATTCAAAAAAATATTTATTAAAATATTCAAAAAATTTGTAGACAAGGAACCATTGGTTTGGATAAACTGCTCACGGTTATTTAAGTAACTCTTTAGTAAATTTAAAAAATTTCCTGCGATTCCATAATGCTCTAGTTTTTTAATAAGAATTGAATAATCTATGGTGTCAAAGGCTTTGGACAAGTTTATAAAAAATCCAAGAGTGAATTGAGATTTTTTAAACGAATCCGCGATATTTCATGTTAGATAAAGTACCGCGTGTTCTGTGGAGTTATTTTTGTTAAATCCGTACTGAATATTGTGTAAAATTTTATTAATAGAAAGATGTTCGTATAACCTATTGTAAAGGGTTCTTTCTAAAATTTTTGAGAAGGCAGATCTGAAATAGTATAGTTTTTATTATCTAATATGAATCAATTATAATGTTACCATTTATATTGTCATAGCCTATGGCTTTATAAACTTTTAACATTTTATAAGCAATATCAAATTCTTTTAATGAAATATCAATATTTAGTGTTGAGTTACATGGAAAAATAGGCTCAAATATTGTATTAGTTATGTTTGAAATATTTTTAGCCAAATTGGACCCACTAGTTACAGAGAAGTTATTAATCTCATTTGCTATCTCTTTCGGATTATAAAAAAAGTTATTGTTAACTTTGATAACTTTAGCCAAGTTGCATAATTTTATTTTATAATATCCTGTAATTTCATTTTAAAATTTGCTATGTGCGCTTTAAATGTGTTTGAATTTGTCAAGCAAGTTTGCGTAGTGTTTCTTTTTTAATTTTTTTTTTTGACTCTCGAATTGCTTTATATAGTTTTTATAAATTATCTTCTTTCTGATTTTAATTTCAAATATTTTATATAAAGTTTTTGTTTAATTTCAGAAGGTTTTCTGAGAGCTTCTGTAATCCAAGGTATTTTTGATAAGTTTATTTGTTAAAGTTATTTTTTTCCTCGGATAGTTTGCATATATTTCAAAGAAAGTTTTATAAAATGAGTTAAAACATAAATTTGCGTTAAAGGCAGTATTAATATGGTTTCAGTAAAGCAACGATAATTGTTCTTTGAATGACGTAATATTTGCTGCATTAAAACAGTGTTAAAAGAAAACTTGTTTTAGTTTGAGCGCAAATTCATTATCAACATTTATTGAAAAAATAATTGGAAAATGATCTGAGATGTTATTTTTTATTATACCTTTTTTAAGAGATGCATTATATATATCTGTTGTTATTATGTTATCTATTAATGAAACTGATGTTAAAGTTATTCTAGTCGGTTTGTTTATCAATGGAATTGCACCATTTTCAAATAAATGCGTTTGAATATTACATCAAGTACAATTTGCGTAATATTCAAACGCATTTAAGTTAATGTCACCTAATATGCAGCCTTATTTCTTTTCATTAGTACTTTTCTTTATTATTTTTGTATTGAAATAATGTATTAAAATTGTTAATTTACCCAGCTGGTGGTGGGTAGCAACAACTTAAAAGTATATTTTTGGGTTTTTTGGCTAAAATTTCAATTGTTAGAACCTCTTTGTCGGCATCAGAAAAACTCATGTTTGGCCTATTAATGAGCCTCATTCTTTTGTTTACGTAAAATAAAACTCCACCTCCGTGCTAATTTGTATGACGTGCTAAGTGTATGATTTTAAAACCTGGAAGATGGAAATTTGAATTAGATTTAACATTGTCAGAGCTACACTAGGTTTCGGTAATGCAAATTACACTAAAAATATTAAATATTCCTTCAATGTTATTGCAAAAAGTTTCAAACTTATTTTTTAAACTTCTTGTGTTATAATGTATCACATTAAAGTGATGTCGTTCAAGAAGTTCTTTTATTTCGTTGTTATAAAAATAAGAACAGTAATTTAATAAAGCATCTGCTTCATTAAAATAGTTTAAATCAGAATCCGATCCTTTATCAAGGACAAATTAAATAGTTTAAAAAAAATTAAAAAAATTTAACTCAAAATTGTTTGTTTGATTTGACACCATTTTAGTATTATAAAACTTTGATATAAAAGAATTTCTTTTTTAAATATTCCTTTTTTGAAATGAATGTTTTATTTTCTAAAAATTTAATTTAAAAAGTCATTTAAAAAAAAAGTCAAAACAGTAAAACTAAAAACTTTTGATATTTAGTTGCCTTCATCGCTTTTCTTCGGTATCCATTCTCGAACAAAAAGCTTGTCATACGAAATTACAGCGTATTTTCTTAATGCTCTTTCGTTTGACAATTTTTCTTTCAGCGTGTAGAAAGGTAGCATGCCTTCTACATGCAGATACCTAAATTACTTTTATCTTTTCTAACAAACCTTGCTCGATTCAATGTTTTTTCGTGTCTGTTTTAGATTTCGCCTCCTTTTTTATCTTGCTAGAGTCACACCACACATCCATCTAATCATCTTCTCTTTTGGCAAATACTACACCATATAAATAATAAATTTTATATAACTCTGAAAGGGTATTGTATGTCAGCATCTAAATAAATAGCAAACATATATATTTATATCCATAATATGTATGCATAAAGTGCACCTTGGAAGATTTTATTCCTTCTTGAATGAAAGTTTGGAAGCATTTATTCCTTCTTGAATAAAAGTTTGAAGCATTTATTACTTATCTTTAATTTTAAGACAAGCCTCATTCGACTCCTCATTTTTCACCATCTTGAGCAGTTGCTTTTTTAAACGTTAATCTTTTTTTTCATTTTTATTGCGAGAACATATCTTTTAAAAACAAATATCCATTTATTATTGCAAGAAACCAATGTAAAAAAGTCCTGTTTGATGTTAAGCTATGTTATTCTCATTTTAATAAATCTTGCATCTCATCTCAAATGTTAGGTTTTAGAGACTTTTGGAAAGTCTTCAACCATGTCATTAACTAAAGTAAGTCTAAAATTTTATCTCTGTATCACGGGTCTGATCTTTTTACTTCTCAGAATAATGCAGAGTTGTTTGCAAAGAAATCGTACTCTTACTTAAGTCTTGAATATAATGGCCATACTTCTCAATTAAACACATCTACAGTTTATGCTCCAAAATAAATTTCCATCATAGTCCTAAAAAAGCATTCTCCAGAACTTTTTTCATTTTTTGCTAAACTTTTAAAAAGTGCTAAATAAGTGGTTCTAATTTTTCAAAACTCCAGAAATCATTTTGACCTTTGCAAGTATTTTACGATAACTTTTCACTCAGTAATAAGTTTCTTTAAATAAAGGTTTTGCGGTTATCATCGAGCTATCATCTCTTTTACAATAAAACATAATTTATTCTTGCTTGGCTTTTTATTCAACAAGTTGCGTCCATTCGCTATATCTGTCCCTTCATTCTAAAAAAACTTTTATTAATCCATTTTATTTCCTTCAACATCGAAAAGTTTAAAACTCTCACCTATCCTAATGTTTTCCTTCCTTATGCAACTTACAACTCTTTATGTCTCAAGTTATACGTTCCCTACTATTTTAACTTTGATTTAAAGTAACTCATAGCTTAATAGTGGTTGCTTGCAATCTAGTTGGAAATAAATGAGAGTATAAAATGTATGCCAGGATTTAATAAACAGTAAATGTAAGCATAAAATTATTATATACTAAGTTATAAAATTTTTTCTAGCCACGGCTATCAACTCCTGCTAAATCTTATAATTTTGCTGGGGCCTGGGCTGGGTTTACAAAAAGTCTCAATTTTTGACGAAGCCGGGGCCGAGGCCCAGATTACTTACTACCAACAGTTGAAAAAGTTGATCTAATTGAATGTAATAATGATTTTGATAAACATTACCTCATTTCTAAAATCGATGATTAGTATAACTCACATTGAAGTTAAAGGTAAATTTAAACAATCTTTAAACAGTATTATTATAATAAATTAATCCATATAGTAAATAAATTTTACTAAAAAAGGTCGAAGAAAGTGTCTGGAGGTGCTGATGATCAACACTTTCTTCGACCCCTGAGCAAATATAAAATCGATAAGTTAAATATTAACTAGTTCTTTGATTATATATTTATAAAACTTTACTAATAATCGTTTTTTTTAAAAACAATCTAAATAGAAAAATATTATATCATTTTAATTATTATAGTTTTAATTACACCCTTAATATTTTATTATTTAGTTAATCTTTCATTTGTTCTTTGAATAGGGTAAAGCATGCATGTAATTGTTAAAAGTAGTGAAACTCAAATTACACTAGAGGTTGAACTTGTTGATACAATAAAAAAAGTGAAGAAAAAAATTGCAGATCAGGAAAATCTTAACGCAGACAAATACTATTTGTATTATATCTTTAATTTGTTAAAGGATAAAAGAACTCTCAGACATTACAAGATTCGAGATCAATCTATCATTCATCTGATCTATCGATTTAGAGGTATTTAAGTGTAAATAAGTATGTGTAATATATCTATTTAAGTTTGTATTTGAAGTTTCTTATATAAGTTAAGTTTATCATTTTTAGCTTCCCATAAGCGACAATAAAAACAATTTTTTGTGGAAAGCTTAACATTGTGTATATATATTTTCAAACTAGTAGTTTCAGTAAACTTAGTTATATTAATTTTACTCTGTTTTAAACATAATATTAAGACCTTGAATAGTTTTATTATTTTTGATTGAACTAAAAATACATTCAAAAGCTAATTTTTTTTTATGTATATACATTTAACAAAACCAAGGTAAACACATTTTGTTTAAAATTTTATGCTCTATTTATACTAAAAATTGTAATAGATTACTTTTACAGCCACCGTGAGGCGCACTTTGATAATTAAATTGTGTGAGGCAAAGGGTAAAAAAGTGGTTTCTGAACAGTCAAACTATATAAATTGTAAATATATAAATATTAAATTGCTCTATTCTGCCAATTATTTATTTATTATGAAAATAAGTTTGCTAGTGCAGCAAAGCATGTCAAATATGAGAGTTCAAGCAATAAATAGTCATTATGTAGCGAAAAAGTATATATTGATTAATCCGCATTGCATCCGAAATCCGCATCCGAAAATGTCCGAAATCCGCATCCGAAAATAATCCGCATTGCATCCGCATCCGCATCCGAAAATGATGTATTGATTAATCCGCATTGGCATCGGCTTAATCTGCCACTTTTTGCACTATCGGTATCGGCATCGGCCTTTTTTTATTAATTTACCAATTTTCCAACCGATTGCATTTTAATATTTTTATCCTACATTATGATAGTAGTTAAATAATTAACTTTATGCATTACTTAGAATTTTTTTGAGAAATTGCTTATTTTAACTTTGTTTAATGGCAATATTGTTTATTCTTAAGATGGTGTTTTTAAGCTTTAATTTTACAGCTGAATGTACTTATACTTTTATTATCATTTTGTTTTCAGAATAACTTTAGTCTTTGTTGTTTTATTGTTATACTTAAAAGTAACCTATTTAAGCATTGTTATTTATATATGTTATTTATATAAGTATAGAATACTATGTTTTTATACTTTTATTTTTATTTTTTTTTAATTTCAATTCACCTCCAAAAGGCCATGAAGGTCACTTTAGTCAAAAATAAAGTTTGTCAGTTTAATCTTCCTCATAAGCTTGTTTCATATGGTGTATCTGGGAAAGTTTTTGAGATTATCAAATTGTTTTTTTTTAACCACTTTAATAAAGCAATCCTCGAAGGCCATCACCGTATTTTATTTCCAGTAAACTCTGGGGTACCTCATGATCTTATCCGTAATCTTATTTTTTTTTTTATCTAAAATAATAATCTTCCCGACAACCTAACATCTAAAGTAGCTCTTTTTTCTGATAGTGAATCTGATCTCACTTTTGTAAAAGATTGGGGCTTACATTGGCTCGTAATTTTTAACTCCAACAAAACTCAGTTATCAAAACTCAGTCTCTTTATTGTGCTCGTCATTTTCTCTATCCTGATTCTATTCTCTTTCTCAACAAATCTCTTATTCATCCTTGTATGGAATACTGTTGTCATATTTAGCCTGGTTCATCCAATGATGCTCTTTCTCTTCTAGACAAGGTTTAAAGACGCATTGTAAACATAGTTGGACTCGGAGGTGCATTGTAAGCATTTATGGAAGCAAAGGAGCATTGATGAAAGCAAAAGGGCTTTCATATCTAGTTCCATCAAGCAAAACTCATTTTTGATTGACTCTTCATTTATCAAAGTCTCATTCTTTTCCTTTGTCTGTCCATGCAAGCTCCAAAAACTTTTATTTATCTAGTTCTTTCCCCCGCTCTTTAACCCTTTAGAACTCTCTTCCATCTTTATGTTTTCCTGACTCATACAACCTTCAACTTTTTAAGTTTTCTGCCAATCGTTTCCTTGCTCTATAAATCTTGTATTTTTTTCTAGTAACTCCCAACTTAATAGTTGTTGCTTGCAGCCTTGTTGGAACGAATCAAAATAAAATAAAATAATGCTTATGATAGTACCATTTTATTTTTTAAGTTAAAATAAAAGCGTTCATCTAAAAATGTATTAATTTTTTGATAGTTTTCTTTTCATAGTAAAGAAACTTAAAAATGTTTATGTTTTTAACTGAGTTTTCAAATATCTTTTAAAAGAATGGTTTGGCTATGATTTAGGTCCAATTATTTGTTTACCAGCGCTGATTCCATGAAAAAGATTACATGATATTAAGTTATTTGGTTAGTTTGGTTTTATATTTTCCAATTTTTTTTAGGTAGTTAATTCATTGGCATCAATGCTTTTCCATCCGTCAGTCATCGGTATTGGCATCGGCCAAAAAAGTGCTATCGGTACATCACTAGTAAAAAGCACCAAATAAATAATTTTGCTAAATATAGAAGTCACTTTTACAAGCCTGTTTTTAAAAATTCCACAGTTACACCAATGCTTCCACTGACCTACCGCTGACTTAAAATAACGTAGGTTTAGCTATATGTAGCAGCCAAACGTACTTATTTTTAAAAAGCTAGAAATTTCTTAGTGCATGCTTTTAAAACAAGTAGAAACATGACTATGTATTTTAAAAAATGGTGGGTTTAACTGGTTAAAGGTAGTAACGATTTTTAAAATATCCAGCCTAAATTTATCAAATTAAAAAGTGTAAATTTCTTGTAAATTTTTTTAAAGTATTATTACAAATCATGTCATCAATCACCAGAAACTTAACGTAGTGGCAACCCTTTTTTGTATATTATTTTATGTATAAAGGTACAATATACATAATACTATATGTATAAAGGTAATATGACAAAACTACAATTATACATATATAAAAAAAAAGGTAATAATAAAAATCCAACTCAACTAAAAGTAAACTCATAATCTAAGAGAAAATTGTTTTAAACTACATATAGAGTTATATTTGGAATAAGAAACTTTGATCTTTTCTGATGATTTTATATTATACAAAGCGCTTTTAAATTAAGTAACCAAGTACTTCTCGTGAATAATCAAAGAATATTTTTTTGACAATAAGTATGTGTTTTTCATGAAAAATAATATTTTTATAAAACCTTCGTACATTCCTTCGTACACGGGCGCATGGAATATGTTAAAATTTTTGTTTGTTTTGTTTTTGAAAATATTGTACTGGACCTCCTTATTAGGTATGTAAATTTTTATTAAAGTAATAGTTTTATTGAAATATAAAAAAGGACTGCTGTGCACAAATGTACACATCTTGCTTTAATTGTTGTTTTGCTTAAGTTTCATAGTAAAAAATGAAAAAAAAGAAGTGTGTACGTTTGTACACATGGTTTACGAAGGTGATATATATATACATAAATATGATATATATTTGTATATATATATAGAGATATATATATATATATATATATATATATATATATATATATATACATATATATATATACATACATACAAACATACACACATACATACATATATATACATATACTTGAGTAATTATAAATGTACTCTAGAAAGAGAGTTCTTAAAAGAATAGAGCAACTAACAACTAAATAATAAAAAGGTATAAAATGACATGCCTTGTTTTGCCTATGGATGTACTGAATGAGCAACATCAAACAAGAAATTCCACAAAGCCATGATATATATCTTTAAAATATATTCTATTAAATATTGGCTAATAAAATAAAGAAGTCACTAGAGTCTAATGACTTCTTTGTTTAAAATATTAAATAATAAAACAAAATTAATCACTAGGGTAATAGCATATATGATATTATTCTGGTGATTTTTTGGTTTTTATAGTCAATATTTTTTAGATTTCCATTAAAAATAAAATATCAATCTTTGATAAAAAACGATAGCTACTTTACATTGATAAAACTTTACTGATTTTTATGAATCAGCAGTTGTGTTCAAAAAAGAAGAATAAGTACTAAATCAGTTTTGTGTTCAGAAGCAGATCTGTATAGAGCTAGGCTATCATGTGTGACAGTTCAGTATGTTGCCGTACCAAGCAGTTTTTAGGCACAAGAGTAATAGCTTACTTAGTTTACTTTCTTGCTTACTTAGTATCTTTCTAGTTTTATTACTAACTTAAGGTATATTTACCTTGTTCTAATTTAGCCGAGATCATATAGAGCTGTTTTTTTCACTCATAAAGAGTTGACAGTTGCACAAAAAAATTGAAATTTTTACAGGTCGGAAAAATCACATTAGAAATTAATTTCAGCCTAATATTGTATTTGTTTTTACGTTTACATTTATTTTTGTTATCATTTAATAAAATACTAACAAATATTTTTTTTTAATCCATAAAATGTTCACACTGTGTAAAATATGGCATCTGCTAATAGCGTGTTAATATCTGAATGTCTACTTCAGTATTCAAATAAATTGGAATAAGCTGAACCCATTAATCAGATACCAAACAAATCTTTGGAGCATAATACAACCTTGGAAATAACTTGCAAAGTATTCAATCATTTTTATCAATGATTTGACTTAATTTCAGCAATAGTTTCTTACTAAAACTATAAAGTTCTGTGCAAAACATAACTATGTTTTAAGTAAATCCAGTTGCAGAGCGGATACAGGCTGTACCAAGTGTAGTGATTCTTACAGTATGCACAGTTTTTTTTTTCCTTTTTACGTTCAATTTTTATCATGCAAAAGAAAAAAATAATTTGAATAGGAAATAGAGGTTACAACTAGTCAAAATGCGGCGCTTAAAAAATGTATTCAAAATCGTTGCTGAGCCAATTTGACTATGTCACGGAAATATTTATAAAGAAAAATGAAATAATTCACTAAAAAACACACATTTTTAACGGGTTTTGTCTTAGATGCCCATAAAATTTTGAAAAAATGTCAAACATTTTGCAGCATATCAACATAATTTGAACTGTGAGTTTAAAAAATATGGTAAATTGACTGGAGCAACTGTTGCAAAAGTCAATTTGTCATATTTTGAAGCAACTCTATACATACCCTTGGTAATTTATATCATATTGAGCCTAGTTAACTACAATCTTTTTATTAACAAGGAGGTCTTACGTAGTGACTAAAAGTTATCAAAAGTGAACTTGTAGCAAAAAAAAAAAGTGTAGCAAATAGAAATTACAGAAATTCTGTTAAAGATCAACTCTACGTTTAAAAAGCTTTTTAAAATGAAATAGATAGCAATCATTAAATGAAAAGGTTTTTAGTCCATTATGAAAATGATGAAATTTGATTTTGTTTATGAAAAACGGTGAAATGTGTTTATTGCTGTTCTACAAGTTATTTATCATTGAAGAAGTCAAACAATTTAAAAACGTTTTAAAAGTTTTATAGATGTCCCACAGACAAAGAGTAGAAAACACGCTTGATAGAATGTTTAGCTAATGTGAGTTTTAAAACACTTTATTATATAATCTGATTGACATCAAAATTTCAAAAAAGTTAAACTAAAATAACATTTTGCACGACTTTCCTCCAAAATAGATTTTTAGCTAATTCTAAAATCGCAATGAACTTTCTACTAATTTGTTTTTAATTTGGAAATTTCTACTAGGAACTATTATTCTCCGTGACAAGGTGTATGTTACAAAAATGTTATTGTATCAGGAAGTTTCTGTTTTTGGATAACCAATGATATAAATTCTCTTTCGAAATAATGTTATGGTAACTTGTAATACAAATTATATGTTTGATGGTTCTAAATTTGTTTTGAAAATGTTGTGAAAACCTGTAAACAAATAAACTCCTAATTTTTAAGTGATCAAGTTAATTTAACTTTAGAATCAGTAAGAGAATCAAATAGCAAAGCAAAGGCAGTTATATGTGATAAAGAATTAACTCAAACATTTTATGAAAAATCTTAAATAACTACAGATGGGACTCTGATTTGCTCAACGAATATGAAATTTTGACCAGTATTTTATTTTTTTAAACTTTGGTCAATTTCCAAAATCATTTGAAATAGGTGGATTAAAAAGTCCTTTTGACAATACTGTTCAATGGCTTTTCTTTTATTTGATTAGAGATAAAGTTTGTTTGACTTCCATATTCAATACTTTTATGCATTAATGCATTACTTAATTGAGTGTTAACATCACAATATACTTATATAATTGAGTGTTATCATCATTATATAAAAGTCCACTAAAAACTTTCTACACGAAAATCAAACAAAGAACCATGTTGTTTTAAACAAAGAACGACCATATTAAGTTCGTCTTGTTAGGTTGACATTTTTTCATTGACTTTTTTGTTTTTATTATTTGCTGAGATTTGTTAATTGTATCGTTGTTAATTGTAATATGCATGAAGGTTGCTGTTTTTAAATTTTAAAAGCACTCCTTAATTATTTTAAGCAATATACTTTTTTTGAAAAGGCTTAGTTACTTAAGTTCTATTTTTTATTTGATTTGAAACCTGTTTCTTTTTTTCATTATTCGACAAAAAAAGTTTATTGTAATGAAGTAATGAAGTTTATTATTAAAAGTATGAAAAAGTTTATAAATTATTTTTATAAATTTATATAAATCGTTACGACATCTATTTTAATTTTCAGATGTTTTACAAAGTAAGCCATTAAATAAAAAGTTGAATTTTAAACAAGTTTAGATTAAATTTGTTGTTTTCATTATCAAATGTCAACCTCCAAGTTTTTTGCAAACCAAAACATTTTATCAAACACAAATGTTTTGTTAATTTAAATGTATAGTTAAATTTCTATGATAATGTTTTGTGTATTATTTAGTATAAATACATTGGCTGGCAATAGGAGTACCAAGAACTAAATGTAAACACATCGACTGAGAATTAGGGTTCTGTCAGGGTTTTAGTCAGGATTAAAATTCATAAAAAACAAGTAAACTATCATTTCGTTAAAAAGTATTCAGTTTAACTCGATAGTTTTAACGTCGCATAAATCAAGTAATGTTCTTCCGCCCTAAACGGACGGAAGAAGAAAGCAGTGGTAGGAAACCTCATGTATCACTATAAGCCACTGTACACACAAGAATGGCTCAAATGTGTGTGATAACCTTTCCCCACACCCTATCAATGACTGTTAGTTAATTATGTCTGCAAATTTAGCTCCTTTAGATCAGCAAATCGGTATAAGTAGATCATATAATACAAATGGCAAACTTGGACTTTTAGAACTGTCGGTTAATGTGAAAAGCGATGACTTTTTGTTTTAGGCAAAAAATATTTATGGCATTTTTGTACAGTCGATAAAAATCCTGGATCCGCCCCTGAGCTGCTATTGAGGCGATATTAAAAATCATGACTTTTACAAAAGAATACAATTATCTGGACGCAAAATCTTGTCGCTATGATATTTGATGTATCTTATTATAACCATTTTTTCTTTTTTCCCGTTCAATATATTACTGTATAAATCACTTAATTTATTAAATAATCGCATGTTGAATATGAATGCCTTTGATTTTTTTAATATGAGTGTAATTGAATAATGTAAATGTTTATAATCAGGGTGGCCAGCAAATTTTATGTTCATTTTCCTTGACTTTTCGCTGATTCACAAAAATTCTCTGACTTTTACATTTTTAAAATTTAAAAGGTTTATTGGTTTTTATTTTTCTATTATCTGGTGTAAAATTATTTTCAAAATTATTTAGTACTTTTTGTATTGCACTAAGTTTATTTTGTTCCAACACAAGTGTAAAGTTTATAAAAAAAACTAATTTTTTTACAATGCTAAAATTTTTCCAAAACTAGGTCTTAATCATTTGCTTCTTACTTTCGTAACATTTTCTGTTGATTTGGTACTACTTCTTGTTACAATTGGCAAAATTAGTTGTCTCTAACCACTGCACCCTGGATGCTAAATAACTACTACTTCAAAATATTCTATTATGATGTTGTTATTTATTAATTTTGAAAAGATTTTAAAAAGCAATACGAACTGAAAAAGCTTGTAAGAATTTTTGTTGCTGTTTTACGAGATCAATCTGAATATAAAATTTGAAGAAGAACATGTATACACATTAAAGTTTTTAAGAGCAGTCAAAATTTATAAAATAATAAAAACTTTAACTTTTACAATATAAAAAAAAACATCTAATTATTATAGATCTAGTTATATAGATCTAATTATTTATGTAAATAGCTACATTTTTTATATAAATAATTACTTCAATCATTTTACAAAAAGAATAAAAATTTTTTTATAAAAGATATGCAATATATAAGATAAAAGGACCTAAAAGAAATACGAAAACACTTATAAAGTGTATTAATATTCAGGGTCGACGACACGGGTTTTACAGCGGAGGGACGCAATCGTTAAGTTTTTAAAAAGTCCTCAATATCTAGAATATTCTTTAAAAAAAGCAAAGGTCTTTTAAAAAAAAGTGGGGCATGTGCTCCCGGGCCCCCTGTGTCGTTGGCTCTGATATTATGAACTTATCATATATATATATATATATATATATATATATATATATATATATATATATATATATATATATATATATATATATATGTATATATATATATATATATATATATATATATATATACATATATATATATATATATATATATATATATATATATATATATATATATATATATATATATATATACACTATGGCATATTCGCTTAGACGCATCAATTTTTTCCTCTTTGTCTTAATTTTTTTCTATAAATTGTCAACTGATATGCATGCAAGTTATTATCAAATTAATATTAGCATAAGAGTATGTTTTATATACAAAAGTACGATTTTTAATTGGAATATATCTATAGACACAGTCATATTTTTGACATTAAAAGATGGAAATTAGTAATGCGTAAGTCCTCCATTACACTGGATCACCTCAAAAATTCTGCCTTTTATTGACTCCACAAGTCTTTGAAGTGTAGTTTGATTCAACTCGGACCATGCTTCAAGGATTGTACACTTTATCTCAGTAATAGTTTTAAATTAATGTCCGGCTGCTTTAGCGTCATAAACTTTTCTTGATAGCATTCCCCACACGTTCTCGATCGGATTTAAGTCCGGGCTACAAGCTGGCCATTCGAAAACCGGGATGTTCTGGTCTTTAAACCATTTCATAAAATGCCTAGATGTGAGAATTGCAGCATTATCTTGCTGAAATATGGCATTATCGTCCATGTTTTTATCCATATAAGTTATGAGAACATCATCCAACATTTCTGTATTCTTTAACGAGTTCATTTTAGGTAAACCACAACACAGAGTCAATTTTCCTAAATAAGAAAATTCTCCCCAAACCATTAAACTTTCTCCTCCATAATTTCGTTTTGTTTGTGGGTCATTTATTCCTCTCAGATCATGCCAATAATAACTGTAAGAGTCCGAACCATCAAAATTGAACTTTTTTTCATCTGAAAATATTACGTTTTGCCACTCATGAGTCCAATGCATATGTTTTTAGCAAACTGAAATCTAGCAATTTTATGGTGTTTTTTTAACATTGGGTTTTGGTGTGGTTTCTTCCACTTTACGTTTGGTGTTGTTCGTAGAATATATGTAATATGTTTATTGGTGACAGGCAATAATAATTTATCCTTTGTTTGTGTTGCATTCAATTTATTTTTGGTTGCTTCGAAGCGAATTCAATTAATTTGACGATTTGTTAATACTTTGTTGCCGTTTGTTGTTTTTTTACACCGTAATTGTCACCTTTTGCAATGTAGTTTCGTACATCGTGGTCAGACCTTCTAATTTTTTTTGCTATTTC
>NC_088925.1:48292500-48417500 GCF_038396675.1 Hydra vulgaris
ATTCAATTCAATTTTAATTAAGAAATATATATCTTTTGAATAAAATAAAAACGTAAGAGCATAAAATGAAGTCTTAATGCATGATATGGTAGCCTAATAGAAGCCTTTTTGCACAATTTTGTAGATTCTCCTGCAATCAGTGCTGCTCTGAGGAGAATTTGGTGAAGCAGCACAAACTTCGTTCAGGCCATGAAAATAAATGGGGTACGCAAGTTCTTGATATAAAATTAAAAAATTCTACTATCTTTAATGTAATATAGAAAAGTTTATTTACAATTATGTAGCTACATAATTAGTAAACTACTAGTTTAAAGTTAATTAAACACAAAAATGAAAATAAATGCCTGTATCTCTCTAGCCAAATGGATCCTAACAAAGGGGATTTTTTTTTCACCACCACTTCTTCGCGTGATTTAATCTTTTTTGATTCTTTTAATACCACTTCTTCTCGTGGTTCAACCTTTCTGAGTTCTTTAACGACTACTTTTTCTCGTGATTCAGTCTTTATTGATTCTTTTAATACCATTTTTTCTCGTGATTCAACCTTTTCGAGTTCTATAACGACTTCTTCTCGTGATTTAATCTGTTTGTTTTAGAATAAATTCTTTACAACTTCTTTGCATAACCCACAGCTAACTAAAAATGGGATTTTATTAAGAATGGCCGAAATTTTTTTTAGCACTAAAACCTGTAACACACTGAACGTATTCAAAAAAGAAAAAATTCAGTCGTATTCCGACGTTGGCCCGACTTTGGTTCTACGTAATCACTTGAGTGATAAAATAAACCAACGCTTCCGTCGTTGTGCCAACGTTGGCCCAATGTATGTGTGCTAGCTGGGTATATATATATATATATATATATATATATATATATATATATATATATATATATATATATATATATATATATATATATATATATATATATATATATATATATATATATATATATATATATATATATATATATATATATAGTAGGAATTTAGAGAAAAAATGATTATGCACTATACTTGTTTATGTTTCAATAATTAAACAAATTTAAATGATCAAGCTTTTTGCAGGAATTTTTATAGTAAAAATTTCTATCAAATGTTTTTAAATTTCAATATCATTAACAGAAAAAAAAGTTTTCATTAAGATCAAATCAAAGATTACTAAAAAAATTAATAAACTCATAAACAAATATTTTGGATCATTTTTTTCTCTGGTTTATGCAATGTCAAAAATCTTCCTAGAATACCGTCTGCCGCCTGTTTATCGTTCACCTGTTCTTGTGCAATATCATTTTCTACATTCGTAACCTGATCGTCTGATTTTGTAAGCTAATTTGTTACTGCAAAAAACTAGGGTAAAAAAGTAAGCATTTTTAACGTACATTCATAAATCAAAATTGGAATAACACAGAATAACCTTACATATGGAGGATTTTCTGAATGGATTTTTCCGAAATTTCCTGTACCAGTCCTTTTTATTTTTGACATAAAAAAATTAGTAACGTTGCGACATAACATACGCATACGTTTTTACCAGTTCTGTTTAACCAATTTTATTTAGCAAATGTAACTAGACGTTTAATAAACGTATGTATTAAAAGATTTAAAGCGTAGATTTGATATCTTTAACTGTTTACGTTTAATTAAGGTTGATTAAATGTTTACAATATTGACTAATGTAAGTTGATATTTTAAACGTTAGATCGACGTTTAGTAAACGTATATATAAAAAAGTCGCGAAACATTTTATCCATTTTTTTGACCAATTTCGACTAAATATTGACCAATTCTAAACCAATCTGTGCTTACTGGATTGTCACCTCAGTATTGGTCAAGGCCCCAGGTCTGCTAAAAAAGTTTTTAATATGCTTACTTTTGTTTCCAGGCTGATCTTTAGATTCAGGCTGTGATCAATCTGTTAATGTGGATAGCAAGAACTTATAAATTTCTTTAAATGTTTTTATTCAGCGGAAAACTTTGTGTAATGTTACTTGGAATAAAAACTTAAGAAAAAGCTTGTCCAGCGGTTTCTAATACATCATAGATTGTTGCTGGTTTCCCGGCATTTTCTGGTTTTAACATCTAATCCGTCATTTTATTGTTGTAATAAGTGTTAAATGGACCAAATATGCCTCTGTGTAAGAATTGAATTTTGTGACTAGTGCGTTGATAAAATGTCACCATTGTAATCCCATTATATTTTACGAGCTGGATTTTTGGTATTGATATATGACTGTCATGGTTGTCAAGTAAAAGAGTAATCGGAGTTTGCTTACTTGAACGAGTATCCTTTTCTAAATATGTCATGTATCCTAGAAACAATTATTAACTTGACGATCCTGGTGGGTTCGCTCCACCAAGTGTGCCTACAGGGACCCCTTTGAATATTAAGTCCTTAAAGATCTTATAATGGGAAAATCAACATTATAGGCGGTAAATACTGCTTCAATTATTGTTAAAGTATATCCACATTCACCACAAGTCACCCACCAACCTGCTTTTGACTTTTTTTGCTAAGATTTTAGGAGGGTTATGTGCTAACACTAGTTTTGTCAACATTCCATATGTTAAAATTATTAAATATCTGTATAAATAATTTTTCGAAAAATAGAAGGACAACATTGTTTTTAAAATATATTTGCAAATGCTCTTATTTGCCTTAAATTACTTTTAATTACGACGCTATTTGATAATTAGCTTATTATAAAAATAATTACAACTTTACAAAAGATATACACACATCAAATTATATTAATGAAATTCTAACTAAACAAAAAAAAAATTAATTAACTGTAACATACAGTGGAGTTGCGTGGAAAATTAAAGGCAGGGAGGGTGGGGTGGGGGAGAAACCAAAACTTTTCCAAATACTTAACATTGATTTCCCAAATGTTTTTTTATTATAAGAAATCAATTTCTGTTCTATTTACAAAACCTACTAATAATATTACTACACTGCACTCACACTAAATAATTATCAATCACCAGTACAAAACATTGCTCGCTTTACATATATACAAAATATTCATTTCAAAAAAGTAATATTAAAAATATGATCGAAATTGAAGCTTCAGAAAGAATGCAACAATGCTCTGCTAGAATTGTTTCTTTGTTGACAAATTTGACATCCGACAAAAGGTTGAAACGTTACACACCATATTTTATCTTTAGTCTATCATTTTTGTCTACTGTTTGAATTTAATATGACGTTTCTTCAATTAAAGCCATCCTTTAGCAAGATGTTTGGGGTTATTTCCTTGACAAAGTTCTTTTTCGCACTTAAGTAGCATGATACTATCCATCACTCATCACTCATTGTTGTTCTCAAATATGAACTTACAATCTTGAATTGACAGAAAGAACACTAATTTAATGCTACACCATAAGCAGCTGTGATTGCAAAAATGCATAGTTTATAGGGTTGTTTTAATATTCCAGATTTTTAGTATTCCAGAATTGTTTTAGTATTACAAGGATCAAATTCCAGATGTTCATCACATGAACATCTGGAATTTGATACTTTTAATCAGGCGGAAAAAGTTTGTTTACTTTTGTTAAGGTTTAAATACTCAAATTGTCCTTATTTAAATAAAATCTAAAGATTTTGGTGATGGAGGAAAATATTTCCTCTAATGTTGTAGAGTTTTTGGCTAAACCCATGACTCTAAAGTCAATTATAATTTTTGAAAGTGCAGTAATGTTTTCTAGGAAATTAAACATCAATGTTTAATTTCCTAGAAAATATCACTGCACCTTCAATCAATTTATTCATAACATCTGTATCGTGACCGATATTTTGTAGGTTCTTGGCAGTACCTTCTATTACATTAATACTGTCAATGACATTGAAGTTCAGACTTTCTAGGATTTCTCCTTAAATTTGTATCTTCTCAATGATATTCTTTATAAAGAAAAGAGTAATAATAAAATCAAAAGTTGTTACTTTTTTCAGAAGTCCCATTGCCTTAGTTCTCGTGTTAGTATTGAAAATCTTATTACTTAAAATGATCTAAAGAAGATCAATATCCTTCTCTAAACACTGATTTAGAGCCTTAACAGACTTGTGCTGTTCATTTTGCTCTAGACAGGTTTACAAGCTGTATTGCATTGTCAATGTCTTTAAGTTTTTCCTTTAAATGACCTAATCTTTTTGTGCTTGATGTGAAGAAAACATGCAACTGTTAGAGGACATTAAACTATTCTCGTATTAAAGTATTAACATTGCAGACATGTTTAAGAGCAATGTTTGTTCTGTGGTTTTGACAAGGAATGTAGAGCACACTATAATCAACATCTTCTGTTACATGCTTTTGTTCTCGGTTAAATTGTCCGGACATTGAACTCACGTGGTTATGCGACTAAAAGATTTTAATTTTATCCCAAAAAAGCAGAAATGATGATCAAAATGAAAGCAAAAAATAATTAAAACTCGTTTAGTAAATGAAGCTTCCATTAGTCATTTTCATAATCTTCTATCCTGTGTTAACTGGGATACCCTTCAACTTAATCTAAGCACTAATAAAGCGTATAATACATTTCTCACTGAATTTCTTAATTTTTATAACAAGGCATTTCCAGTAGTTACTGAAGTAATCAAAACTAAAACACTTCTAAACCCCTGGATAAGGAGGGGTATTCTTAAATCTTCTAAAAAAAACAATGTTTATATAATGAATTTCTTAAAAAAAGAACTCTTAAAAATAAAAACAATTATAAAAATTACAAGCGGCTGTTTGAATCAATTTTGAATTGCTCAAAAAAACATTACTATTCTGTTCAATTATTAAAACACAAAAATGATTCTAAAAAAACGTGGAATATTATTAATGAGGTAATCGCAAAAAAAAAATTATACAGAAATTTATTTCCTGAAAATCTTAAAACAAATAATAATCGTATTATAAATAAATCCTTAGTAGCTGAAGCTCTAAATCAGTTTTTTGTAAATATAGGGCCCATTTTATCAATAAATATAGAAACTACTCAAGTAAGTTTCGATTCATACTCAACCTCAACCAACTCTAGATCTATGTCTAATTAAACACACCACAATTCTACTTTTGCACATTTTTAATTTATCTTTACAGCAAGGTGTTTTTCCTGATAACCTAAAAGTTGCAAATGTCATTCCAATATTAAAATTAGGTGATCCTTCTGATGTTATCAATTATAGACGAATCTGAATACTTTCTTGTTTTTCTAAAATATTAGAGTGGGTTATGTATAATAAATTATATTATTTTTTAAATGTTAATAATATTATTTATAATAAACAGTTTGGATTTAAATCTGATCATCCCACAGAGCATGCAATCACTCATCTTATTCATGATATATATAAAGCATTTAATGAAAACAAGTATATCCTATCACTCATCTTATTCATGATATATATAAAGTATTTAATGAAGAAGAGTATATCCTAGGGGTGTTCAATGATTTACGTAAAGCTTTTGATACAGTCAATCATCAAACCCTTCTATCAAAACTCAAAAGTTATGATATTATAAACAGTAGTTTGTCCTGGTTTGAGAGTTATTTGACTAAAAAGAAGCAGTACATATTATATGACGGAGGAAAAACTGAATATCAAACAATTACCTGTGGTGTCCCTCAAGGATCAATCTTAGGACCACTTTTATTTCTTGTTTGTATAAACGATTTAAATAAATTCTCTACCATCTTAAGCTCCATTTTGTTTGCTGATGATACCAACTTGTTTTATTCCAGAAAAGATATAAGTTTATTGTTTCAAACTGTAAATAAGGAACTTGAAAAATTAACCCAATGGTTTAAGTCAAACAAACTATCTTTAAACATCAATAAAACTAAATACACTTTGTTCCATCGTCTTCATAAAAAAGCATATATTCCCATAAAACTACCGGATCTGTTTATTGATAATAAACTAATAAAAAGAGAACAATCAATAAAGTTTTTAGGCATGTTATTAGATAAAAAGGTGACCTGGAAAGACCACATAGGACTAATTGATAATATCAAAAAATTTGGGTATATTTACAAAGCCAAACAGTTTTTAAATCTATCTTGTTTGAAAAACCTATACTTTTCTTTAATTAACTGCTACTTAAATTACAGAAACATTGCTTGGTGCAGCACTAACTCAACGAAAGTAAAAAAATTGCTGAGTAAACAAAAACATGCTAAAAGGATAATCTCAAACGTAGATCGTTTCACTCACACTCGAACAATATTTAATGAACTCAATATCCTAAATGTATACAAATTAAACTTCTATCATGTTTTTATCTTCATGTTTAAACTTGATAAAAAAATAACCCCAATTTTATTTAATTCAGTTTTTAAAAAAATAAGACACATATACCCTACCAGATTTTCGAAAAACAATTATATTCAATCCAAAGTATATTATTCAGTTTCTAAATTCTCAATTGCATACCGATGTCCTAAACTCTGGAATACTATATTAAATAACAAACTGAAAACAAATTATTCTCTAAACCAATTCAAAACAAAACTTAAGCAATTGCTGATGGCAATTAAAAATGAATCAAATTTCTTCTAAAATTTTTATTTTTTTACTATATTTTACTATTTTTATATAAATTTTTCTACTATATTATTTACGAACAATACTAACAATTAATTAACTTGTAATTAAATGTTATTGCAGTTTTCCAAACGTTAGATGGTAATTTGTAATTATTGCAATTTTTTTTATCTTTCGTTGTGTTTATTAATCTTATAGTTTCACATATAACTGCTTGTTAACTCTTATTAAAACAACATTAACATAAAGAATTGAGATTAACTCAAATATAATTATTTGTAAAGTGATCCAGCTAAAATTAAATTTTTTAGTTGATAATTTCTTACTTTACTAACCAATTCTTAAATTTAACTCTTTAAAATACTAAGTATTTTGAAAGTTTAAAAGCTAAATATTGTAAAACATTTTATATTTCATTTAATGTTAGCATTTTCTTGAAAAATGTTATTTTATAATGATGCATTTTTTGGGGCGTAATGATAAGGCTAATTTTGTTTTCTTCTAGCCCCAGTCATGTAAATTTTTTTTTTATTTATTCCGATTGTAAAATTTTTTTCCTAACTGGCAAAAACATAACATTATTAGTTTTAAAGGCCATCTTTGATGTGTCAATGCCGTTTTTATGTAAAGAAGATAAAATTAGCTCAGCAATCCTTTTTTTAGTCTTATCAGCGCATTTGACTGATTTCAAAAACCTTTCCCAAATCTCACCGTTTTCACTGACAGTTTTACAACTATACTCATTATGTCTTTGTGTGACATTTCGGGGGTAATTTCGGCCATCACAGAAAAAAATTGAGGCTATTAATTTCATCAATGATCTGACTCTTCAATTCAGTTGCAATTTAACTAATTATTTCAATTTGAGATGATGGACTTGTGTATGTTACTCTAAATACGAAGGGATCTATCTTCAATCCAGGCTTTTAGTGTGGAATTGTTTTGAGAGATGATATTCACAATTGAAACAAAGTTACCTTGGTGAGCACTGTCAGATTCCCTAAACGCCAGCATTTGGCTTTCTAAAGTCTTGCATGTGTCGATAAGATTTTTGACAGTTTTTCCATTCCGCACCTCTTCATTTTGTTCTTCTATCAGAGCAAGGCTCTTGGATTTATCCGTAAGGTAATCTATGTGTCACTTTTTTATAAGAAAGTGACAGTATTCACTTAATGCAATTTTATGTGCTTGAGAGGTAAAGCCTGAAATTTCCCAAGTTTGTCTTTCCGATTGCTTTTCGTCTTGGACCAAGATCTTACCACAACATTTATCCAAGCATCTTCAGTTTTTCCCTTCTTTTCAACACCCTTGGGGAAAAGACAAAGGTTGCATCATTCCTGGTGCTATATTCTAAATATTCATACTCTTTGTACCACAGGAGATTAAATCTATTTATACCGTCACTTGAGAAACTACCAAGTTTTGGTTGGTGTGGCCCTAACTGGAGTAAATATGATTTTTGATTCTCCGTAATTGTATGTGGACGTAAACCTGGGTCATCGCTAACCAATGTTGATGAATCTGATTCTGAATCTGAGCGAAGGCCAATTTGTTGTTTCACTGCTTATTTCAGTAGTATCCAAGTTAATAATATTCGTGTAATCCTTTACTTCTCGGCCAGAAAACTGGGGTAAAAAATCTGATTCAGAATTTCTCTGCATGTTTTTTGACAACAATATAAACCCGAATTTCCCCTTTTGCGTCCTTATATTGATTTTCTAAACTTGCGTCCTCATTAAATTTTTTATTAGAAAATGTTGTTTTTTCTTCTATGGATATACCACATGTTGAATTTGATGTTTTAATTAGTATTATGTCTTCTAACTTTGCAAGTTCACTACTTTGTATTTCATCATCCTCTTCGACATCGTTATCAGCATTCTGATGTTTAATTTTTCGTTTTTATGAAACTAAGGATACTACAAAAGGATTCTATGGGGGTTCCCACTGTTTGTTTATGTATCTTTTTACCACCATAAACGGATTATTCATGACTGGTTTTATAGTCGTTCATAAAAACTGCCTTGCATACGCAACATTGTAATTTATATTTCTTGCTTTTCATAATTATTGCGCTGGAAAACAAACGCAGATACTATAATTTACCGTCATTTTTAAATAAGGTAATGTTTGTAAAAATTCATATGGTAATAGAATATGAAAAATAATCTTAATTAGAATTATTAATAATAATAACCTTAACAATCTTAATAATAATAATAATAATAACTTTAATAATCTTATTTCTAATAATTCTTGTTCATGTTAAACCCTATCTTTCCGATCCTACTTTGATATACTGATAATTGTAAGTAATAACAGGCGCAAAGCTGAGATATCAGAGTTTACTATTTATTTTCCTTCACTTTCTGATAAAAAGTTTTATATTAAGTTAATATATTAAAATATGAATCATATCATGAATTAAATGATATCATATCTAATTTAATGCTTGAAAATAAATTTTCACATGTTTCAAAGTTAAAAGTAAGCAAAAAAGGTAGTAAAAGCTTTTAATTAAACATACAGCGTAAACTTTTTGCTGCCATTTTAATTGTTGATAAAAATGTAAATAAAAAAAGTAGCGCAAAAAAAAACAATTGGAAATCAAAAAGGCGCGATATTTCATCATGACGAAAAAGTTTCTGTTGTATAAACGGTCTTAAGTCGTGTAAAAAAAGTAGAGTTTATTTGTCCAATTAAAAAACAAGTTACCGTTTTTGATAGATATTTGCAAACTTTTTGATTAAAAGTTTTTTTTATTAAAAAATAATTTTTCATTTTATCACCGAACTCCCATCTGTCCCAGCTGGTTGAAAGCAAACTCCAAACATTTCTCCTTTCAAGATTCTGAGACTCCCCTCTACCCCCCTCTACAAAGCAACGCCCCTGACAATATATTACATTAAACGAATACTTTTATAACAAATCGTACTCAAAATAGTGTTTTCAAAAATCATGCAAATCTGTACCTTAGTGGTACCACTAAGATAAACAACTAAAATTATTATGCGTCAGGGGCGGATCCAGGATTTTTATTGACTGTACAAAAATGCCATAAATATTTTTTGCCTAAAACAAAAAGTCATCGCTTTTCACATTTGCCGACAGTTCTAAAAGTCCGAGTTTGCCATTTGTATTATATGATCTACTTATACCGATTTGCTGATCTAAAGGAGCTAAATTTGCAGACATAATTAACTAAAAGTCATTGATAAGGTGTGGGGAAAGGTTATCACACACATTTGCGCCATTCTTGGATGTACAGTGGCTTATAGTGATACATGAGGTTTCCTACCACTGCTTTCTTCTTCCGTCCGTTTAGGGCGGAAGAACATTACTTGATTTATGCGACGTTAAAACTATCGAGTTAAACTGAATACTTTTTAACGAAATGATAGTTTACTTGTCTTTTATGAATTTTAATCCTGACTAAAACCCTGACAGAACCCTAATTCTCAGTCGATGTGTTTACATTTAGTTCTTGGTATTCCTATTGCCTGCCAATGTATTTATACTAAATAATACGCAAAACATTATCATAGAAATTTAACTATACATTTAAATTAACAAAACATTTGCGTTTGATAAAATGTTTTGGTTTGTAAAAAACTTGGAGGTTGACATTTGAAAATGAAAACAACAAATTTAATCTAAACTTGTTTAAAATTCAACTTTTTATTTAATGGCTTAGGGTAAAGGAAGGTATGTTCGTGATATATGTAATTTCGTGATATTTCGCTCGGCATTTGTAGCGAACATACCTATTAGTCAAAAACATCGAAATTGCGTCAAATGGTACCCCGGGGTACTACTGTCGATTCACAAATAGTCGTTGGGTGCGTGTGATACGTCAATTGTTTACTATCAGTTTGTACATTCTTTAGCATTATTTAACGTGCGTTCAGCACATTTGTTTGGAGTACTTGTCCAACATTTTTATTTCCAGACTTTTGTTTTAAGGTAAGTAAATTATTTTTATTAAATATTAAACTAGAAAAGATGCTTGATTTAATGGTAAAACTTTTGTTTTTTTATTAACTTCCTATAACTTATGATTCCTTATCGCAGTTACACATTTTCTTAACGTTTTCACCTCAAATGAATTTACATTTTTAATCATGTCTCTTTTATTAAATATAATGACATTAAAAATTGTTTTAAGCACGATATAACTATATAGTTAAATGATAATAATATCTTTCTCTATACGAATAATAACTATTCCATCTGTAGAGCCAACCACACCTAACCCTAATAGGCCAAAAAGGGATTCAAGTGCAAAGTGTCTGACTCCTCCTGATCAACCTATTCCATTAACTTCAAAGGATTCTATTCCTGTATGTTCTAAAAAAAGTAAAATAAATAAAAATGCTTCAAAAGATGATGATTGGGAGTGCGGTTTTTGTAAAAAAAGTTACAACAGTGATGTAAAAAAAAAAAATGGAAAAAAATGGGTGCAGTGTTCCTATTGTTTAGTACCTTATCATGAGAGTTGTCAAACATATGAGGACATTGGTGAAGTATTTATGTGTGATACATGTTGTCAACAAGAATGTGATTTAGAAAAATAAGTTAATCAGATATAAGTATGGTTAATATTATAGTTATTATATTAAGAGTTTTTTGTAGGTCTGTTATTTTATTTTCTAAGCTACCTATGTTAAAAGTATATTTTTTTTATATATAAATATAAAGTAATGAAAGTATTATTATAATTTTGTTAACTTATAAGCCTGACTATATTTATATTTTATGAACTTAAAGTCTGATTGAATAGTTATAAATTCAAAACAAGTGTTGATATTTTTTGTTATATTATACCAGATGTTATACTTAATTAATAAAGAAAAATTTAAATATTATTGTGTATTCACGAAATTATCTAACCACTATCACGAAAAAAATATCATATCACAAAATTACCTAACTTTTCTCAATGACTTTTGAGCTTTTATAAAAACTTATCAAAGGACTTAAAATCCCAAAACTGCATAGATTCTAGTAACTTTACTCTATGTACATCAAACAATTAAAGTAATTAAGTAAAATTACTGAAATTGACTTTGTAATTACACATCTAGTTAATTTATCACGAACATACCTTCCTTTACCCTACTTTGTAAAACATCTGAAAATTAAAATAGATGTCGTAACGATTTATATAAATTTATAAAAATAATTTATAAACTTTTTCATACTTTTAATAATAAACTTCATTACTTCATTACAATAAACTTTTTTTGTCGAATAATGAAAAAAAGAAACAGGTTTCAAATCAAATAAAAAATAGAACTTAAGTAACTAAGCCTTTTCAAAAAAAGTATATTGCTTAAAATAATTAAGGAGTGCTTTTAAAATTTAAAAACAGCAACCTTCATGCATATTACAATTAACAACGATACAATTAACAAATCTCAGCAAATAATAAAAACAAAAAAGTCAATGAAAAAATGTCAACCTAACAAGACGAACTTAATATGGTCGTTCTTTGTTTAAAACAACATGGTTCTTTGTTTGATTTTCGTGTAGAAAGTTTTTAGTGGACTTTTATATAATGATGATAACACTCAATTATATAAGTATATTGTGATGTTAACACTCAATTAAGTAATGCATTAATGCATAAAAGTATTGAATATGGAAGTCAAACAAACTTTATCTCTAATCAAATAAAAGAAAAGCCATTGAACAGTATTGTCAAAAGGACTTTTTAATCCACCTATTTCAAATGATTTTGGAAATTGACCAAAGTTTAAAAAAATAAAATACTGGTCAAAATTTCATATTCGTTGAGCAAATCAGAGTCCCATCTGTAGTTATTTAAGATTTTTCATAAAATGTTTGAGTTAATTCTTTATCACATATAACTGCCTTTGCTTTGCTATTTGATTCTCTTACTGATTCTAAAGTTAAATTAACTTGATCACTTAAAAATTAGGAGTTTATTTGTTTACAGGTTTTCACAACATTTTCAAAACAAATTTAGAACCATCAAACATATAATTTGTATTACAAGTTACCATAACATTATTTCGAAAGAGAATTTATATCATTGGTTATCCAAAAACAGAAACTTCCTGATACAATAACATTTTTGTAACATACACCTTGTCACGGAGAATAATAGTTCCTAGTAGAAATTTCCAAATTAAAAACAAATTAGTAGAAAGTTCATTGCGATTTTAGAATTAGCTAAAAATCTATTTTGGAGGAAAGTCGTGCAAAATGTTATTTTAGTTTAACTTTTTTGAAATTTTGATGTCAATCAGATTATATAATAAAGTGTTTTAAAACTCACATTAGCTAAACATTCTATCAAGCGTGTTTTCTACTCTTTGTCTGTGGGACATCTATAAAACTTTTAAAACGTTTTTAAATTGTTTGACTTCTTCAATGATAAATAACTTGTAGAACAGCAATAAACACATTTCACCGTTTTTCATAAACAAAATCAAATTTCATCATTTTCATAATGGACTAAAAACCTTTTCATTTAATGATTGCTATCTATTTCATTTTAAAAAGCTTTTTAAACGTAGAGTTGATCTTTAACAGAATTTCTGTAATTTCTATTTGCTACACTTTTTTTTTTTGCTACAAGTTCACTTTTGATAACTTTTAGTCACTACGTAAGACCTCCTTGTTAATAAAAAGATTGTAGTTAACTAGGCTCAATATGATATAAATTACCAAGGGTATGTATAGAGTTGCTTCAAAATATGACAAATTGACTTTTGCAACAGTTGCTCCAGTCAATTTACCATATTTTTTAAACTCACAGTTCAAATTATGTTGATATGCTGCAAAATGTTTGACATTTTTTCAAAATTTTATGGGCATCTAAGACAAAACCCGTTAAAAATGTGTGTTTTTTAGTGAATTATTTCATTTTTCTTTATAAATATTTCCGTGACATAGTCAAATTGGCTCAGCAACGATTTTGAATACATTTTTTAAGCGCCGCATTTTGACTAGTTGTAACCTCTATTTCCTATTCAAATTATTTTTTTCTTTTGCATGAAAATAAATGTATGAAAAAAGGAAAAAAAACTAAACTGACTTTAGCAATTGCTACACTTGTTACAGCCTGGTACCGCTCCTTTATATAAAATTGCACTAAATATTAAATAAATTTTGTTAATTTTTAGAATATCGATAGCAAAAGTTGTTTTGGAGCTATTTTTAGGACTTTGATGAATCAAAATTGTATCGATAGATTTTTGGGAATTACGAAAATTGAAAGGTTGAATTTAGTTTAATAGTAAGTACTTAAAAATTGTTTTAATTTTAGCAAAACAAAAATAGCAATTGGAAAATTTTTTTTGAATCAAAAAATTCAATTTTTGCTAAAGAGAACAACCCGAGTAAATATATTGTTAAAAAGCCGCTTTATGTGTGATTGGTAAAGCTGATAATGGAAAGTATGTATTAGCATAAAACTTTATAATGTTCACAAAACCTGCACTGACACTAACTTATTACTAAAGAAGTCACTGTGTAAAAAAATTATTCAAGTGTTATTTCACATAAGCATTTTGTGGGCTTCATATTTGTACAAATACGCTCGTACAAATAATGACTTTTAAAGTAATATTAAATAAAGAAAAATAAATATACGGGTATTTTCGTTTAAACTTTATGAACTTTTTTTTTTTTAGAAAAAAAGCAGAAACTTGTTGCAAATCTAGCCCCCATATAATTTCCGTAAATAAATAGATAAATCTATTTTAACTTTATAGGTTTTTTGCCGTTAGACAACCGAAAAGTTCTGCAACCGTATTTACTTGTCTCCGATAAAGTAACGGAGAGTTTTAGTGTCTGTTAGGAAAAACTTTAAACAGCCGGATTTAAAACGGAGGAAGATTAATGGTATTCTAGTTCTGCCGTTAAGGCTCCATGTATTAACAGCTCCATTAGTTTTTTCAGTTGAACTTTCTTTGTTAGCCAGCTCCATTGGCTGTTTTTGGAGCTGTTTTTCTCATCATATCTAAACATTAGGACATTAACAGACGATTACTGTGTTTAATTGGTAAATAGCAACCGGGTGATTTTTCAAACAATGGTTGCTGTGTAATTTTTTAAATTTAATTAAAACACGCTGCAATAAGAAAAATTCAAGGAGTTTGTATCCACTTAATACTTAGTTTTATTTCTTTTAAACTTTATGCTTATGCCTCCACACTTTCCTGAGTTCCACATTTTTTTTAAAATTTATTTTCTTTATTTTTTCTATGTGGTCAAAATATCAAAACTGAGTATGTACGCCAAAATGAGTTATGTACTGTGTCCTTCCAGTTTAAAAAATGGACAACTAGTCATTCAAAAATTATTTTACTTCTAATATGAACTTTTCTTAGACTAAAATGAACCTTTAGTAAGAAACGTACGAAAAAAATTATTCTCTTTAACTAAAATATTTTAATTTTCTCTGAAAACAAAAAAAAATCCACCGTCTTTTAAAAATATCTAAAACTAACTCTTTAATAATATTTCATATAAAGGGCTACACACAAAAAAACATAGATATTTTTGTCAAATATTTTGCCCAAATTGTTCTAGTTATGCTTGGTATGGTTTTAACAAAGAAAGTTTCATGGAACCTTTACAGGGCTTTGTCTTAGAGCATATACAAAGCTTTAATGCCCACCCAATCCATGTTTTGTTGCTAGAGTTCTGTAATACAGTACTGTAAACATATCATAAAGTTATACGTTACATAATTATAAAGTGTATGATTATGTAATTTGAAATTATGTATTAAAAGGTAAAAACACAAATTCGAAATATCAAAACTATTTCTTTTATGTAGCACTTAATATATTTAGCCAAAAAGTTCATCTTTTTAAGAGAATCTTTTTGTAAAATAATTAGAATAAGGGGAGAGTAAGCAAAAATCCGTGTTGCTACCTTGGACGCATCATAGAAATTTTACGACGTGCTTGTTATGAAATACCCTATAGCACGTTTTTGTTATACAATTAAAATTTTTGATAGTTCTATAAAAATAATATACAAGCTAAAACAAATTATTCATGTTTGGTATATATTATTTTATAAAAATAAATATAAATTTATAAAGCCGAAAAATGTTTCATAGGAAAGAATTCAACTTTTTAGTCATTACTATCCTTGAGTTTCTAAATTTCGCAAGAGTTAAGATAATGAATATATATATTTATATATATATATATATATATATATATATATATATATATATATATATATATATATATATATATAGATTTTTTTTTTTTTTTTCTTGGACACCCTAATGTATATATATAGATATGCATATATATATATATATATATATATATATATATATATATATATATATATATATATATTTATATATATATATATATATATATATATATATATATATATATATATATATATATATATATATATATATATATATATATATATATATATATATATATATATTAGGGTGTCCCAGAAAAAAAAATTTTTGAATTTAATATTGTGCACTATGTCCATACTCCTTTTTTGGTCCCAGTAGACCACTATAAAAATATCTGGGCTGATTGCTCTAGTCGTGGAGGAGGAGTAGCCATATATGTCAAGAACAGCATTATTGCCAACGAAATTGACTACTCTCAACTTCACATCGGTTTGCCAATGCAATTTCTCAGAACAGATCTGGCTCGAACTTAAACTCCCACAAGAATCTCTCCTAATCGGCTGCATCTATTGACCACCTACCAATAATGTTCTGGCCTTTAACGAAATAGTAAAAGCTATCTGCTACGCGAAATCAGCCGTAGAAAACAAAAAGTTTAATGGTTTAATAATCGCCGGTGATTTCAACTTTCCCGACGTCATATGGCACGACGACTGGACCAATACCACCGGCGCTGAAACTAGTTTTGGCACTAAATTCCCCAAAACTATTTTTGACCTACATCTATACCAGCACGTTATCAAGCCCACTTTCATCCAAGCCAACGGTCTGTTCAAAAATACACTAGACCTTGTAGTTACCGAAACAACCGAACGATTAAGCCATATTACTATCGGTCCTCCTCTTGGTAGCGCCTCGCAAGGTCACTGCACTATGACATGGCAACACCAGCTAGCCAAAAATGTCTGCAACTCTTCCCCGTTTTAACGTCTCAAAATTTATATACAGGAAAGGTATTATCGCGAATCTAAACGAGAAACTCTCCCAAGTCGATTGGGTTAGTTTATTTAAAGACCGATATGCCGACAAATGTTATCAAATCTTCTGTGACAACTATATTAAATTATGTGACAAATTTATTCCGCGTGTCACCTCCAAACCGGCCAAATACAGGCAGCCTTGGCTAACCAGCGAACTTTTTTACTAATTAAACGTAAGAAAAAACTTTGGTATCTCAACCGCAACAGCAAATGGCGAATCATTCCTCTTGTCAAAGAGTATAACCAAACTCGAAACCTTGTCAAAAAAGCTTCCTGCACTGCAATTAGAGCATTTGAACACAAATTAGCAGCGACAAATGGAACCCTAAGCGTCTATACGTTTATGTAAACAACAAACGCGCCGTCAGTAACCAGATAACCTCTATGTGCTCACCCGCTGGGGAAATAAGTAGCAACCACGCATTCATAGCCAATATACTTAACAGCCAGTTCCAGTCAGTATTCACAATCGAACCATCAGATCAACAACTACCTCCCTTTTTTAAACGTACAACCGCTTTAATCTTCTCCGTCATCTTCACCTATGATTCCGTTCACAAACACCTATCTGCTCTCAACGCCAATAAATCAGCTGGAGGTGACGGTATCAGTCCATTTGTGCTTAAAGCATGCGCTGATGCGGCAGCTACCCCGCTTGCCATTATTTTCAGAAATCGATGGATTAAGGTGTAGTCCCAAAAGCGTGGCTCTCGGCAAACGTGACGCCACTGTTCAAAAAAGGCTCTAGACTCGACCCAGAAAACTATAGGCCTATCTCCATCACCTCAGTACCATGCAAAATAATGGAAAAAATTGTTAAAGAAAAGATCATGCAGCACCTTGTAGCTCATAGAATTATTACCGATTGCCAGTACGACTTCGTCAATAAAAAAGCCTGCGTCACGAATTTGCTTGAGGCCATGGACTTTCTAATCTACAAAGTTTCTCGCAAGCTTCCAGTAGATGTTCTTTTCTTGACTTTCCAAAGCCTTCGATAAAGTCCCTCACAGAAGACTACATCAAAAACTTGAATCCTACGGAATCGAAGGTAACGTTCTTAACTGGATAAAAGCTTTCCTTTCAAATAGATCACAGCGTGTCATATTAGGTAATACGTCATCCACCTGGGTAAAGGAACTCAACATCAAGAAATGCAAAGTCATGCATTACAGTAAGTACAATGTTTCTCCACACATTTATTTAATGAACGAGTACGACGCTAACGGTAGCGTCACTAGAACAGTAATCGAGTCTTCAACATCCGAAAAAGATCTAGGCGTTCAAATTTCCAACGACTTAAAATATGAGAGGCAAGCACAATTAGCCGCTTCCAAGGCTAATAAAGTCCTCGGGACATTGAAAAACACGTTTATAAGCAGAGATACCAAAATATGAAAAAAACTTTACACCACTTATATACGCCCACATCTCGAGTTTGCAGTTACTGCCTGGTGCCCGCATCTTGAAATAAATGTCATAGAACGTGTTCAGCATCGGGTTACCAAAGTACCGCACAAAATAAAGCGCTTCGATTACGAAACAAGATGCATCAAACTCGGTCTCACCTCTCTATTAAATAGACGTTTACGCGGCGACCTAGTTTTCAAAAATATAAATTCGGAAACAGTATCTACTCAATTAGCTGGCATATAGATCCACCCAACATCCCACCTAGCTTGGGTCATCGCAAACGCTTTCATCGTGAAATGGACAACAACTGCCTCGTTTGATATAATTCCTTCAACAACCGCGTCGCTCACCCATGGAACGCATTACCTAACGTAGTAGTCAGTGCTACCAGTATCGATCGCTTCAAAGCAAAATTCGATCAGCTTTAATAATTACTACAGCGCATCATCTTCCGTGCAATTACGCACGAGCTAGCACGGCTAGCTGTTGATGGGCTTACGGAACACGCCCGCTCCGTGTAATTTAACTTTTAACTTAAAAAAAAATTATATTAATTTTCAGCAAAAGGATTGGTAAATATGAAATTGAATTAAACAATTCTAATTTATAAACATTTTATGTAACAGACGTACTCTGTACTTTAGTTTTTAGTTTTTACTTTGGTTTACCAAAAACCTAAATTTTTGTCAAGATTTCTTTCAGCTACGATTTTTAAATGAGGTAGCAAGATCATATTATGAATACTGCCTCGTTATTTTTTTAAACAAAATTAGAATGCCATTAGGAGTATTTGCTGGTCAATGTTTAGAATCTGTTCATCACAACATGTTGAAAACATGATTAAATTCTCAACTTTTGAATCTAAATTAAATCAGGGAGAACTTTTAAAAAGAGCAGTATTAGAATACTTTAGGATTAGAGTTTAAATGACATCAATAATTAAAATATCTCAAAATAAAGGAAAGACTGAACAATAAATTTTTATGAATTTTTTATTTGTTATATATACTGGTCATATTATATTATAGCTTGTTTTATCTATTATGTATAAACATATTTGTCAATTTAATACAGTGAATTTGTTTGTGTGTTTAATAATCAAAATATTTATAAATCGTAAATATTCAAAACTGGTTATGAAAATTCTATTTTCGAAAAAAAATTCAGTTTTATGCCTAATTCCACAAATGTATGTTTATATGCATACAATACATTATAATCTAAAGTATAAATCTGGCAATCGATAAGTTTTCTTTTTGTCTCTTTAATCTTCAAGGTCTCTTTAAAGGCTATTTTAACTTAACTGTAACAAAAAATAAATAGTAAGTATGTTTAAAAAATATTTTTTTTTAAAAAGTAATTTTTTAGTTAATTATGAAAAATATTAACAGTGCCATGTCCGACATAAAAGATGTACCTTTAAACATGTTCCACGTGAAAGATGTAGCTTGACAAAAAGCAGTAAAATTATGAATCTTTTACAAATATTTTTACGTTATGGTATCTATTACAGCAAAGTAGAAAATTTGCATCATAAAAAATATTTTTTGATTGTTTTAAGACGCTTAAATTTCACTACCATTAAAACGAATAAATAAATGAATGATCAGGAACTTATTCACCATAAAATCAAGATACATAAGCTTCATCAAAATTATTTTATTTATTTTGTAACATTTGATAAAAAGACGGACAGCATCTTATCAGTAACTGTAGTCAATCAAATCAAAATTGTATAACAAGTTCATTAAAACCTATAAAGCATAACCAACATAACTAATGATTATGCTTTATAGGTTGTTCTTAATGGCAGCGGAAACGTAGGTATGAACAAGATTTGATACATGCTAAAACTCATGAAAGATCACGATCTTTTTGTCTAAAATAAGTTACTTTTTGATATCTTGACGGAAATTTTTTGCAAACAACTGTATATAGATTGTCAAGTTTAATGTCTCGTAGTTTTCGTCTATATCCCGAAAATATATTTTTATTTTGCTTATTGTAATCACAATTACAGTTCGTCACAAAACATTTTTTCGTCACAAAACATTTTTAAAAGGAATTTTTTTTCTGTCTTAAAAAAACTAACTAGAAATTATACTTTATATTAAAACTTTACTAAGACGTCACTAAAAATGGTTAATGCAAAAAAAATGTAGAACACTGAAAGCTCTAAACCCAAATGGCTCATTTGGTTAGGTCATTATAAAATTGAATTACTAATGACATTTTCTTATTATAGAAAGGTTTTAGATCAAACATATGATTGAAATTTTTGTCATTCAAACTTTATAATCGGCACATTTCTAAAATATAAATCTCATGTATACATTTCTATATTGTCCTAATTTTACGCCTCTTAATCCAAATTTAACTAAAATTATTGTCGATTCACGTATAGAAGTAGTATAATCAGTAAATAATCTCTTTCTATAAGAATAAAGTTTTTAGCAGAAAATAATTGTAAATTTGGTATACAAAAATTACTTTTGATAAATGTATTGGGAGTTGGCTTTAGAATTTTTTTTTATGTTTGTTGGTTTTGCTTTAAGTAAATTGTGCATGGAAACAAAAGTAGAAAGTGGTATAAAAGGCCAGTTTTTAATACCAGGCTTATTTCCATTAAGATGCTCCTCGTTGGATGATATTGACATGAGAACTGTTGCATGGATAGAAGCCTTAAAATATACAGTTGAAGAAGAAAACAAGAGACAAAACAAAAGTTTGTTTGATTATGTAATTTATGACACTTACGATTCCACAAACTTTGATAAAACGTCGTTTGCTATACTAGACACTTTAATGTTTTCCCCCAACAATAAAATTGCAACTTGTGCATGCGATGACTTTGTTCAACAAAACAATATATTAGGGTTTTTAGGTCCATCCGAATCAGCTAACTGTATATACGCTCTCGCACTAGCAATGCCTTATACAAATTTTCCGATTATTAGTTATTCTGCAACAAGCGTGGATTTAGATAATAAGAATTTTATATCCAAACTTTTTTCGTACGGTTCCCCCTGACAACTACCAAGCATTATTTATTATAGATATTTTAAAAAAATTTCATTGGACATATGTGGCCGTAATAGCAATAGATAGCTCATACGGCAGGGCAGGAATTGAACAACTTGTAAAAGTTGTTGAGAATGATGTATCTGGTGATAGAATTTGCTTTGCTTTTACAGCAATACTGCCTCAAGTTTATAATCCAAGTAAATATTCAACTGTGGTAAAAAATTTGATAAAAGAAATTGCAGCAAATGTCATAGTGGTTATTGGAACATTTAATCTTGTACAAAACATATTAAAAGAAACGCATAGTCAAAATTTAACTAGGCGAACGTGGCTATTAAGTGAGGCTACTGGTAAAAACACTTGGTTTTTTGATTACAACAATCATGTTGGGAATAATTTTCTTTTTATAGTCCAGACTGAAGGGGCTGATGATTTATTTCAAAAATATTTTTTTGGTTTAACCTATCAAAATTCAAGTCCATGGTTAAAGGCAGTATTCGAAAAATATGGGGTTAACGAAAGTACGAATAACTTTTCTACAAATAACATATCACAAGTATTTGACCTCAGTATGGTTTCATTTGTTCAAGATGCTGTAAAGGTTTTAATTGAAGCTTTTTATCTCTATCAAAAAACATTTTCCACTAACATCACGCAAAAAATTTATAATAGAACAAAGTTCAATGAGCAAATCAAAAAAGTAAATTTTCATGTTTTGAATAATTCTAAAACCTTCAGCTTTAATTCAAATCAAAATCCTGAGTCAGCTTATTTTGAACTCTATACTTTAAGCAATTCTACGTTTGTGAATATTGCATTATGGTCAAATAATCTTAGTTTAATGTTTTTAAAAAATAACACAAAATAAATACTATAAAATCAACATGCTCAACACCTTGTCTTGCGGGAGAAAGAAAACTAGTAAGTTCAGTCAGTTCACTAAAACTATGTTGTTGGACTTGTCTTTTGTGTCCGGATAATTCAGTAACTAAATCCTCAAATGATCAAAATTGTACGGTATGCGATGAAAGTATTGATGAATACCCAAATGAAAAAAAAGATGACTGTATTAAACGCAAACGCTTATATTGGAATTTAAGTAACAGTCCACATTTACCGCATCAAGTTTTAACTTTAATATTTTGCAGTATTGGCGCTATATTAAGTGCAATTTTTATTTTCACATTTGTTATAAAAAAAAAGACTCCGATCATTCGATCTTCAAATTATGAGTTGTCGTTAATTCAGTTATTTTTTCATTTTATTATGTTTATTCTCCCACTCTTAACATTTCCAGAGGAGACAAGCATAAAATGTGCCGTTAGAATATATTTAGGAAGTTTATTGCACGTGGTTGTAATTACAATTATATTAGTAAAAGTTACTCGTATTGTTACTGTTTTTAATCTAGTTAATCATCGTAAACTGTCAACAAAAAAAACATTTTATATTCGATCTAAAATTATTTTAATGCTCGTATTCTTTCCTTGTTTATTTATTGTATTGATTTTCGTTGTACACAAAAGCAAATATGAAGTATTTCTTGAAGATGATAAAAGAGTGCCTCTACAAAAATATTGCAATGCGCACAGTTTCTGGTTATTTCACTTATGTTACGTGCTCCTTTTATCTCCTGTGTGGCTATCAAACATTTAAAAGTAAAAGTCTACCATGGAAGTTCAACGAAACAAGCAAGATAGCCTATTCTTTGTTTTTCTCTAACATAACTTTGTGCGCATTGGTTGGACTTAACTACAGTAGTCTTGATACAAACACAAGAAAATTTACAAGCTGCATCCTTATGAGTGTTTCAATGTTTTTTTTGATGATAATCCTGTTTTTAGTAAAATTAAAGTTGTATGGTTAAACCCAGAAAAGAATTCCTTATCTGAATTCCAAAAAGTTCTTTTAAAACTGTGTACTCAAACAATCTCTTCGTTCTGCATCATTAAATCAAAACGATTTTATTCCCTCTATATCGTTCAATCAAGATGAACATCTTTCCTCTGCAGTATTAAATCAAGACGAATCTTTTCGTTCTAGAGTAAACCAAGAGGAATCTCCTCATTTTATAGCACTAAATCAATTTACTATTGAAAATATGTTAAATATTGAAGCTTGTTAAATATAGTTAAGAAAAGTGAAGTAAATATTGAATAATGGAATCAAACAAAATCTCCATCGCAGAAATAGAAAGCCCAAATTTTTTACGAATGTTATACGGACGTCTGCGCCATTTGGAAAAAAAAAACAGGGTTTATGAATATTTGATAAACTCATATTAGTTAGTTTAATTCATTTCTTTTTCCATTTTTGCTTGTTGTTACACTTTTTGTTTATTAAAAATATAAAAGAAAAAAAAAGACACGCAATATTATTCTAATATATAAACGCTGAGTTAAAGCGATAATAAATGCTAAGTTTTTTTTTTCAAAAGACAAAATTAATTTATTATTACGAAGATTATTTTGTTAGTTAGATAATTTTTGGAATTTTGTTGTAAAATTATTGCATTCATTTTAGTATAATTTGTGTAAAATCCAAAGGCAGTTGTTAAATTCCAAAATTACTTATTAAATATATTTGATGTTTGAATCCTACTTTAGCAACATAACTGTGTCCAATATTTTTAATACATAGTATTAATTTTAAGTAATCTTGCAATATTTGAACAATTTACAAATAACTTTTTTATCGGTCAATTACAAGGAGCGATAAAAAATAGTTACGAAAGAAGATATTCAGAGAAATGATTGTACAATTTGAGTGTAATTATCAAAACTATTTAGTGTAATCACGAGAGCATTTGGGTGTAATAACGAGACCATTTAAGAATAATAAAAATGTCTCAATACCAAACTTCCTTCAGTTTAAATCATCAGTTAAAGTGAGGTCATTTTGGACTAATGTCCGTTCCCAATTTCGCTAACATTTTGTTATTGATTTTAAAGTCTTTACAACATTTGTTGCGGCTAGCAAGGTAGACTTTTACTCGCACTACACTGCTAAGCAATTCGTCTGATATTCTGTTTCTTGGTTTGTTTTTAACATAGGTGATCTGAGAAAAAAACAAGCTCCACAAAAGCGTTTGATATAGGAAGAACAAGACAGGTTAGGCAATAGTCTGCTAGCTCATTAAATGCTGCATCTCCTGATGTTCTTTTGTAGTGGCGAACGGCAGTTTAGAACTCAGTTGTATCTTATATATATACAAGATATATACAAGATATATATATATACTCAGTTGTATCTTATATCTATACAAGAATTTTCAAACAGACCCAAAGATGACCAGTCAAACAAACTTACTTTTCTGTACTGATCTTCAATGCTTTGTGCTTTATTCTTCATAATATATCTTCAAGGCAGATGAGTGAATGGATTTTTAGAACTTTGATCCAGAACCTTTGATGATAAAAGAAAAGATCGACCTTGAAAAATTTCTTTATTTTCAGGTAGAAGTTGATCAAGCTCTTTCAAAAGACGCAAATGAAATTACCAAGTTTAAATTTGCAAGTTGAATATTTGAAACTTGAATACTTTTAAAATGGTGTTGAGAGTCCCATCCTTACATCGCTTGGATCCATTGTCAGAAAAAGTATATTAAGCTCTTCTCGTCGAAACTAAATGAAAAAAATGAAGGAATTAGACTGAGCAGAATACCAACACTTGATGGAATGTTGAACAATAAGATTCAAAGAGTGACATGTACAGCGCATTAAAATACAAATAGGAGAGACTGCGCGAACACAAGACCGAACCGAATTGTGAAATCCTATGACATTTGAAGCTCCGTCTGAGCTATATCCAATGCAGTTTTTTAAAGACAATCCAAAAGACTTTAACTCTGTTTCGAAAACAGCAAAAAAATCTGCACCAGCGGTTGATATCACCGCAGCTAAACCAAATAAGTCATCAATAACTGATTTCTGTTGATTTGAATAGTAATGAGCACAAAAGCAAAGATATTTTGTCGAAGAAATATCAGTTGATTCATCAATCAGGATGGAAAAAGGTTTATCTGCCATTGATTCAGAAATTTCTGAATAAATTGATGATGAAATTACCCAGCGGGCATTTTGACGTCCTAAGGACATCAATAAGACGTTTAAAGTCTCGTCCGTGAGACGTCCTTAGTTGGTCTCAAATGAAAGATTTGAGGACGTCTATTCCAGACATCTTAAAGACGTTTTTTTAAGACGTTCTGAAGACATTTTGTGCAGACGTTCTAGAGACGTTTCTGGCTGGTCTCATACGAAAGACTTAAGGACGTCTTATTCAGACGTCCTAGAGACGTCTGAATTTTACCAAGACATTCTTTTAAAAGTTATATAAAAATGCAAATGATTTACAACACACACCTTAGATTTGCCTTAATTTAGGCAAGGAAAGTTATAAAAAAAAATCAAAGTAAATAAAGTGTAATTTGATATATTGAAAATAAATTAATAACTTTACAAAAAACAAGAATAATTTTCGGAATAAAAAACTAATAACCCTTCCAAATAAAAAACTAATTGGTACTGTAGAATATAATCAATAGTGCATATATAGAAGAAAATTGCTAAAAAAAGGAAATAGAAAAAAATTGCTAAAAAAAGGAAATAAAAGAAAATTGCTAAAAAAGAAAAATGAATGAAAAATACAACAGCTATTTAAGCCAATGTTGATTGATATCCATATTAGTAAAAGTTCTCTTTATTCGGTCAGAAGAGTGCCTAGTTACTCTCCAAATAAGTTCAATGGCATCCATTTTAGTTAAGCTATTGTTTGACTTTAAAGCAGTTTCTATAAAAACAATAACACATATTTCAATAAGATCGTAAATAAAATATACTTGAATACATGTCATGTTCCATAGCCAAAGAAATTAAAAAATGTATATATTTTTTTATTAAAACACATTTTTAAATTAAAAAATTAATCTAACACATTATTAAGCTAAAAAGAATAGCAGTGACAGCTTTACATAGACTTGTTATCTCTTTAAATTTTTTTATCTTTTTGAGATCATTTATGCAGTATTCTGACAAAAAAGTGTCTGTTAGCAGTCTACATATATAAAAAGTTTGATAAATGCCGCACTGTCAAACATAAATGTTAAAATTCAAACCTTTGCTAACTAATTAGAAGAGCAAAATAATTTTAATTGTATCAGCTGGATTTTTACTGCCAATTAATGATAACTGTTTTACCTAAAAAGAAACAATGCGTAAGAAACATTGAAAATGTTTATGACAATTTAAAAGAAATATTGTAATAATATATAATATATAAACTATAAAGATAAAACTCATCTATACAAAAGTGATGTATTGGATATTTCCATTTGCAATTTTTCTTTTCAAAACATTAAGTTCATCTAAACTTTTATACTGTTTAAAACCTTCTTCTAGATTATTAGGTAACTGTGCAGTTCTATCTACTAAAATGTTGCTCATTTCAGCAAGTTGTAAATATAACTTTTTTCTGAAACTCTGAAAAGTAAAATATATAAGTGAAGCCGTATAAGTAGTACATAAATTAGTAAATAGTGCTTTTTATATATGGTTGAAAAGAGGTAGATTTAAACTGAACAATGCAAAAAATGTCAAGTTTTATGCTAAACCTTTAAAAAATATATAAACAAGTAAAGTTAAGAAAATTATAAGGTTTTTGTCTAACACCAAAAACTATAAAGAATCACTACCTATACACAAACACAAACACACACACACACACACACACACACACACACACACACACACACACACACACACACACACACACACACACACATATATATATATATATATATATATATATATATATATATATATATATATATATATATATATATATATATATATATATATATATATATATATATATATATATATATATATATATATATATATGAACTTTAACATTGTTTAAAACCTTCTGTATCTAATTCTTTACAGTTTTTGCGTTAGACAAAAACTGTAAAGAATCGCTACCTATACACAAACACACACACACACACACACACACACACACACATACATATATATATATATATATATATATATATATATATATATATATATATATATATATATATATATATATATATATATATATATATATATATATATATATATATATACTATACATATACATACATACATATATATATATATATATATATATATATATATATATATATATATATATATATATATATATATATATATATATATATATATACATGTAAAATATATATATATATAAATTTGTAACAACACTTATCTAATTCTCTTTGACAGCTTGTTTCTCCATCAGTAGGTTTATCAGGAAGCTTCCTGATGAACCTACTGATGGAAAATCAAGCTGTCGAAGAGAATTAGATAAGTGTTGTTACAGATTTATTATTGCTCTCAGGCGTGTGGTGTGAAAAAAAGTACCAATCTCTGAAATTTTTAGAGACAACTCCAATTCCAACTCCAAAGCAAAATTTTTAAATATTTCTTTGAATTCTTTAAAAAAATATTATGCAATGATTAAAAAAAATCTTTTTTGCCAAATATATGAAAGTTCTTTAAAGGTTAAATAATTTGTACATGCACAAGCAATACAAGGAAGTTTTACTATTAGAGTCAGATATATATATATATATATATATATATATATATATATATATATATATATATATATATATATATATATGTATTAGAGTGATGCAAAAAACAACTTTTTCTAAACTAAATGTGTTGTATATAATAAAAAAACACTAAGTTTTAAATTTTTTTGAATAAAAAATATTTTTAGGGGTGCCTCAAGACCCTTAAATATTTGACAGTTCCCTAATGTTTTGAAAAAAAAAGTTTTTTCAAAAGTATGTCAACCTGGTACTCAAAAGAAGCGAAATTATATAAAAACTTCAAAAATAATAATCAATTTACATAAAAATATTTTTTTCAGATATAACTGCCTAAAAACTATTGTTTTTAAGGTGATTATAAAAAAGTCAATATTTTCAAGTTTTTTTTAAATAATTTATTAAAACATCTTATTAAAATATATATATATATATATATATATATATATATATATATATATATATATATATATATATATATATATATATATATATATATATATATATATATATATATATGTATTAGAGTGATGCAAAAAACAACTTTTTCTAAACTAAATGTGTTGTATATAATAAAAAAACACTAAGTTTTAAATTTTTTTGAATAAAAAATATTTTTAGGGGTGCCTCAAGACCCTTAAATATTTGACAGTTCCCTAATGTTTTGAAAAAAAAAGTTTTTTCAAAAGTATGTCAACCTGGTACTCAAAAGAAGCGAAATTATATAAAAACTTCAAAAATAATAATCAATTTACATAAAAATATTTTTTTCAGATATAACTGCCTAAAAACTATTGTTTTTAAGGTGATTATAAAAAAGTCAATATTTTCAAGTTTTTTTAAATAATTTATTAAAACATCTTATTAAAAATATATATATATATATATATATATATATATATATATATATATATATATATATATATATATATATATATATATATATATATATATATATATATATATATATATATATATATATATATATATATATATATGTATTAGAGTGATGCAAAAAACAACTTTTTCTAAACTAAATGTGTTGTATATAATAAAAAAACACTAAGTTTTAAATTTTTTTGAATAAAAAATATTTTTAGGGGTGCCTCAAGACCCTTAAATATTTGACAGTTCCCTAATGTTTTGAAAAAAAAAGTTTTTTCAAAAGTATGTCAACCTGGTACTCAAAAGAAGCGAAATTATATAAAAACTTCAAAAATAATATTCAATTTACATAAAAATATTTTTTTCAGATATAACTGCCTAAAAACTATTGTTTTTAAGGTGATTATGAAAAAGTCAATATTTTCAAGTTTTTTTTAAATAATTTATTAAAACATCTTATTAAAAAAAAAAACTTTATATTACATGTAATTTATTATTACATGTAATATAAAGTTAACTAAGTAATATGTGTTATTACAGGATGTAACAAATTGTTAAAAGTGAAAATTGTTAAAAGTCATAACAAGATAAAATTTGAAACAGTGTAAAGTAAAAAATATGTAATGTAAAAATTGTCATCATATAATATCAGTAAAATCATTACCAAACGCCCCCACAGATATACCAAAGCCAACATACCGCTTAAGCAAATTAAAAAAAAATTATCCATGAAACTAGAAGTGGCAGAAAAAAACCGAGACCAAAAGACAGAGAACTAAGTATTATAGCTGCTGAATTCTTAGAATTCTAAACATTTGCCTTCAAAACATTCGACACCAAATACTTTTACTTTGTTGGCAACTTTAGATAAATTCAAAAACAATACAAGCATGGAAGTTTCTACCGAGAATTCGAGTAGCATAGATGATAAAAACAATAAAAGTCTAGAAGTAAAAACAGTTACAACTTTTATAGCAGGTTTTAGTAACTTGCCACAACTGGTTCCCTCAGCTGAAGAGTAAAATGAACCGTCGCGGAATGAAAATGAACCCTTAACATCAAACGTAATTGATCAAGTATGTTTGTTATTCATAAAATCGTTTGAGAAAGAAAATCAAATATTTTACTTAGATTATTTTAATTATTGATATTTAGTAAATGAAAACATTGCACAACTTTCAAAATTTATGCACCCAACATGGCATATTTAACAACATGGCGTATTTAACAAAGACTTTATTTTGGTGAATATAAATACAGATATAGAAAGAGGCAATCATTGAATATTAGGAGTGATTTCATTAAACAACAATTATATCTGCATTTTTGATTCACTACGACTAAACAATAACAGGCGAGAGCACTGTGTAGAATTAATGAAAATAACTCAAATTTCATTAACCCTTGCTCAATCAAAATTAGACATGAGTAAATTAAAATATGAGTACATTAAAAACAAACTTGTTAGAAAAACAGTTTTGTTACGATTATTATACTTATTTTAATTTTTGTTAAATTGTTTTACTGATTTTTGTTAGGGTTTCCGTATAACATCTACGCAGACATTCTGCGTAATGGCACTTATCATAAAAAATAATTTTGAATCAGTGTACTTTGTAATAGTTATAAAAACGATTTTATTGCATTTTATTGGGGTTTTTGCTTGAAAGCTTTGCACTTTAATTTCGAATTTAAATTTAATTTAACACATTAATATAAAAGTTATAAAAACCTATTTGAAAAACTTAAGAAACAAGCTAAAAGAAAATTATTATTCAAATCTTTTACAAAATAAGGTTTGTAATAATAAAAAAACTTGGGATGTTTAAAAGCAGTAATAGGATAGAAAAAGATTGATCCAGGTAATATCCTGCCAACCATTCAAATACTGATAACAAAAATATTGTTATTAATGAAAAGATTGCTGAAAGCTTTAACAACTATTTTACAAACATCGGAAACACACTGGCTAAAATAACTCAAAGTAAAAAAATATTTAAATCATATATCAAAGAAGTTTGTAATGGACGAGTTTGACTTATCTGATGATGAGCTTCGAAACGCATTTAAAACAATACAATCAAAAAAGAGTCCGGGCCTTGATGACATAAGCTCTCAGGGGTGGTTAAAAATATTTGATGATCTTATTGATTATTCCCTATTGTACATCTTTAATCTCTCATTAAAAAGTGGAGTTTTTCCTGAACACTAAAATTAGCACGCGTAGTTCCGATATATAAAAGCGAAGATAACTCTACTTTATCAAACTATAGGCCTATCTCCATACTTTCATGCTTCTAGAAAGTACTAGAGAGCATAATGTACAGTAGACTTTTTTCTTTACCTTCCAAAATTACAATATCCTTTTCAATAACCAAAACGGATTTAAAAAAGACCATTCAACTAAACATGCAGTAATAAAGTTAGTTAACGAAATTTTGAATGGGTTTGACAAAAATCAATATACACTTGGAGTATTTATCGATTTATCAAAGGCGTTCGATACAGTGGCTCACGAAATCCTTCTATACAAACTTAATAATTATGGTATAAAAATGAAAATCTAAAACGGTTTAGTTGCAATCTAAACAATCGGAAACAAGCTTTATATTACAATAACACTTACACTTCCATTAAAACCATTACTTGTGGCGTTCCCCAGGGATCTATTCTAGGTCCTTTGCTTTTTCTTGTCTACATTAATGACATATTTTTATCTTCTCGTATACTGAATTTTATTCATTTTGCTGATGACACCCAAGCTTTCTACATTCACTAAAATATTAAAACTATTTTTAACACAGTAAGTTAGGAGCTTGAAGAGCTAAGCGATTGGTTGAAAGCCAACAAACTTTCCTTGAACATTGAAAAAAGCAAATACATTCTTTTCACAAAACCATTAAAGTCAGACACGTTACCTTTAAAACTTCCGGATATTTTATTTGACAAAACAAAACAAAAAAAAAGAGCATTTTCTGTGAAGTTTCTAGGAGTCATTCTAGATAAATATATTAGCTGGAAAGAGCATATCAAGTTGTTAGGACCACAATTGTGGAACTCATTTCTCACTAATGAGATTAAAACGACAAACTCTTTTCAACATTTTAAATGCGTTGTTAAGCAACAGTTACTTGACCTCAACATTATTGAATAAATTTCGTATTTTTAAAAAACTCTTACACGTCTTGAAATTTTTTATTTATTTCCACAATAGCTAATAATGCTTATGGTTATATTTATAAAAATGCATTTAATTGCATTTATGTTAATAAAAATATATTTATTTGACTATTTTATTCATAAGAGTTTTTATATTTATATATATTTAAATATCTTATAACTTGTGTTTATCTTATAATCTAAAGGGTGTAAAGTAATGTTGGGTTTTTCAAATTCAATTCTACATAAGAAAAAGTCTATCCGCGAAGATATAGAACGTTTCCTTGTTTCATTCCGATATAATTGCGGGGAAAACCCAACATTACTTTACACCCTTTAGATTATAACTGATATCTTAACTGGATTTAATGCAGTAGTCGTAAAATAAACCTTTTTTAAAAGAAAATTTAATTTTGAATCGATTTAGCGCTCTCCGCGGGTGTGAAAATGCATTGTTGCTGTTGTAAAAACGGTTTTTATGCATTTTGATCGAGTTTTTGTTTAATAACTCAGCAGGTATTGGTCGGGCGACATTTTCGCCATTCGACTGTCGCCATTCGACTCAGAATTTAATTCTACATAAGAAAAACTTAGGGACTACCCTATTAAAAAACCTACGTGCTATTAAAAAACTTACAGATTATTCAATGCATGCTCTTAAATGTATATTCATGTACATTAGTATGTATATACAAATGTTTATTCATATACATATACTTATAGTATAATTATGATATATATTGACACATTTAAGGATATTGTATATGCATGAACATGTATTGTATAAGATATACATTACAGGTATATACATGTGTGACTTAAATTTTTTAATGTATTTTATACTTAACTGTATATTTAAGTGTCATGAGATTACATAAGATGAAAAGACTTTGAAACCTCATCACATAGTATAGATGGAGGCATTTAAGTATATTATATACCTATATATATGTATAAACATGTATTGTATTGGTTATATACTATACATTAATGTATATCATACTTAACTTTTCATTTAAGTTTTGTGAGATTACATAAAATGAATAGGCTAAAGCTAACTTTTGTAAGCTTATTGAGCCTCTGAAACTTCTAAGTGTAATGTATAAAATTCTATTTGACCTTAAATGCACAAATTCAGTGTTCAGAATAAGTAGTCATGCTGGGAAGTAAAGTTGCTTATATTGCAAAAGATCCGGCACTCTAGAGTCTAGAAAGAAACTTTTTCCATTATATAAACACTACAGCGACTTTCCCCTTGATGGAAAGAATTTAAAAATATTACACTTTTTAAATGTTATAATTATAAGACTATTTGTGCATATTTAAAAAATAGACACAACAAACTAAGTAAAAACAAACTACTATAATAGCTAGATATTATTAAATGACAAATTTAATACACAGTATGATTAATTTATAATAAAATATTAAAACATTTTTTTCTAGGTATGTAGTTTTTTAATTTAAAAAGTACCAAGTGAAAAGTGCTCTTTGCTTTTCACAAGTTATTATTTGATAAAATAATGCTTTGCACTTGAAGATATAGTTAAAGATAAAGCGATAATAAAATAAAGTTTAATTAGTATGACTATCATACTATGAGAAATGCATTAACACAATAGCAATAATATGATAACTAACCATAAAAACCCATTTTGTTATTTTATTCCTTTGATAGAAATGTTATATAATGTTAAACAATTGTAATATTAATGTTAGTAAACAAAGTTATGCTTACAGTTAATGTGTTCCATGTGTTTATTTTCTCTAAACTGTTGACTAATGATCAATAAAGTAAACTTCAAATAATGAAAGCTTACTAAATTAAAACCATATTTCAACTCAAATAACCACACAAGGAAGAATCACAAGGTAAAGCTGAAAAAAAGGAGAAAAGGTATATAATAGACAATGTATATAATGCTCCTAATTAAAATATTAAAGATACAAAACATAACGGTACCAGTTTCGATTAACAATTGACAGGTAAAACTAAAGATAAATAGAAAAAAAAAGAATACAATAAAAATAAGGCATTTTTAAATTTATAAAGATAATAAAACTTCATGAAAAAAAATAAAATAACAACTAAAATAAAATAAATAGTCCTTTTAAATAAATAAAACTATAAAAAATAAAATAATTATATTTGTTAATTTAAAAATTGTTAAAATACACAAACTTTCTGAATAAGATGAAAAGATACTGAGTAAAGCTTTGTATATACAGTGTATATACAAAACTTTATTCAGTATCTAATTCACAATGTAAAAAACCCATAAATTCTTCCCTAACATCATAAGAATAATTCTTCCCTAACATCATAGGATTAAGTCTATAAATCTAATTACTAAAGACAGTTGTTCCTGATTGGAGCAGTCAGATGCTTCATCAGCAATAACTGAAAAAAATTGATTTTCTTTTATTTCAGAAATCAAAATATTCTGGATGTACTTTCCACAAAAACTTGTTAATTCATTCTATGACAAATTAAAAATATAAGATGCACTCTTTGCACAGCTGTTAAGATGAAGTTCAAGAACTTTATCCCCACCTCTGATTCTGTAGTTCAAAAGTTCAATAAAAATACCTACTCCACCCACTTAAGAATATTTGCCAATGACCATCACAATGACCTCTGAAAGCTATAATAAGTCGTATTAAGAAAATGATGAGTCAACAATTGCAACTACTCAAGATTTAAAGCAATCTCCTTTTTCTTTATTAAAATATCTATATTTTTAATATTTCTATTCACAGTATTTAAAACTGCGGAAAATGTGGTCCAGGTATAATTTGTACTGTGTGATGATGTTCATAAATATTTCTGCTGAGTGATGTTCATAAATATTCCTTACCATGATAATGTCTATAAAAAGTGCTCACAGCTTCTGGCCAGTATTTGAATGACTGAGAATACAAATTTTTAAATCTAGGAGCTTTTGAAGGGTATTTATATCCATATATATATATATATATATATATATATATATATATATATATATATATATATATATATATATATATATATATATATATATATTTATTTATTTATTTTATTTATTTGAGTTAATTAATTAATTTACATAAAATAGATGTTTAATAAAACTATTTACAAAAAACCTGGGAATTACGACTTTTTTTATCTTAAAAACAACAGTTATGTAATGATGTATGAAAAAATTATTTTTATATAAAAATTATTATTATTTTTGAATTTTTAATATAGATTTTGGTTCTTTTCAGTACCAGGTTGACATATTTAAGAGGAACTTTTTGGTAACATTGGGACCGTCAAATGTTCAGGGTTAGTGGCTACCCCTAAAAGTATTTTTTATTCAAAAAAATTGTAAACCTAGTGTTTTTTGGACCACCTTCTAGTATATAATATATATACTATATAATATATAATATATATATATATATATATATATATATATATATATATATATATATATATATATATATATATATATATATATATATATATATATATATATATATATATATATATATATATATATATATATATATATATATATATATTTTATTTTATTTTACGAGAAATAAAAATCCTTGTAAACATTAAAAATCTATTCAAAACATTTGTTAAAGTTTTTTAGTAATACGAGTGATTGTGCTTATCAACCGCTTTATGAAAATAAATAAAAATAAATAAATAAAAAAATATTATATAAAATCACTGGTAAAAACATTAGCTAATGCACATACAATATTAAAATTTCCAGTTTATTACTCGCTGACTTTTTAAAAAGAAAAAATAATTGACACCAACTTACTCCTAATTAATAAATCACTTAAAAAACTTAACAGCTAATGTTGTTCAATGGCTCCGCTCCAATAAATTATCTCTTAACTCTAAAAAAACGGAAATTATTATATTTAAATCTGCTAAAACAAAAAAAAATAAGCAATTAAATTTCAGATTAAGTGGCCAAAAAATAAATCCAGTTAACTCAATTAAATATCTTGGAATCAAAATAGACTCTAATTTATCTTTTGCATCGCATCTTCAAGACTTAGCATTGAAATTAAGCAGTCGAATGGTATTTTAGCTAAAATTCGTCATTTTGTTAACCATGAAACTTTGCTTAATTTATATCATACTATTTTTCACTCTCATCTCAGATATGCTTGCCAAGTTTGGGGACAATCTAAGCAGCTTGCTTTTTTAGACTTAACTTATCTCCAAAACAAAGCTCTAAAATTAATTTACTTTCAACATACTAATTTGAACTGTAGCATACTCAATTTTTATCTAAAGTCCTTAAATTGTGTGACCTTATTCAGCTATCAAATTGTCTATTTGTTTGGAACCAAAATCATAATAACTTACCTCTTACATTTATCAACTTTTTTAGTTATAGGGAAAACTGTAAATATATTCTACAATCTGCTCTCAACTTTAAATTATATGTACCTAAATACCGAACTGTTCATTACGGCTACGAATCCATACAACATAAAAGCATACAAACCTGGAACAATCTCCCTTCCCAATTAAAATCTCTTAAATCATTCTCAAAATTTAAAACTGCTCTCTTTAACCATTTTTTAGAAAAATACTCTTTATAAATCTTTTACCTTTTTACAACTTATTATTTATAACGCAGTGCTTCTATTCATCTTTTAATTTTTCTCATTTCTATCGTGATATATTACTAATTTTAATATCAATTATTAAATTTATTATTATAAACTGATATGTTTCTATAGTATTCTCTTATCACTGTTGTTGTTATTATTACTATATTTTATATCATAATTTATATCATACCCAGCCGGCACAACTCAGAAAATAGTTATAAAATATATATATATATACTATATATATATATATATATATATATATATATATATATATATATATATATATATATATATATATATATATATATATATATATATATATATATATATATATATATATATATATATATATATATATATATATATATATATATATATATATATATATATATATATATATATATATATATATATATATATATATATATATATATATATATATATATATATATATATATATATATATATATATATATATATATATATATATATATATATATATATATATATATATATATATATGTATATATATATATATACATATATATTTCGCTATCAATATTTTGTGGCAAATCCTTTGTTGTTGATCACAGCCTTGCATCTTCGAGGCATAGATTTGATCAGGTGATCAATGAAACTTTGTGGAATCGCTGTCCAGGCCTTTTGGATTTGTTCACAAGTTGATCCTTATTACAAACACCTGTTTATCCATATTATGAACACCTTCACGATTAATTTTGCGGTTGACGATCTCCCACAGGTTCTGGATTGGGTCGAGATTCGGAGATGGCGGCCAATCCATCACCGATAGATGGTTGTCTTAAAACCTCTGTTGGACTACTTTTGCAGTGTGTTTCGCATCGCTGTCTTGCTGAAAAGCTCATTTTATTGGCATATTCCATTCAGCATGAGGTAACATAACACCTTTCAGGATATTTTTATACATAAAACGGTCCATTATTCCATCAATTAGATATGTATGTAACCTAGACCGTTAGCAGAAAAATACCCCCAGACCAATACATTGCCTCCACCATTCTTAACTGTCTTATGGCAGTAACGTATCGAGGCGTTTTCCAGCCGGTCGACGTACAAGGCAAATGCCATCGCTCCAAATAATGTTGAACTTCGATTCATCACTGAACAGGACAGTTTGCTATTTCTTCATATTCCAGTCAATATGAGATGTAGCAAACAGGAGTTTTTTTCTTCTGGTTTTTTAATGAAATCAGCGGTTTCTTTGCACAATGTCTTAGTTGGATGTAGACTGTATTGATGTAATGAAACACTTGTTGTATTTCACTTCTTGTATTGTTCTTCGATAAAACACTTTAACAAAACTCGCTTCGATAAACTGTCTTGATAATACTGACTGATTGACTTCCATATACTGACTGAATTACATGTCGGTTTACATATTTCGTATATAGTAAAATGAACCTGTGTGAACCTGTTCTGGAAGATTCTAGATGCTTCTTTTTGATGCTTTGGAAGCTTCTGGATGCATCTGGATGCTTCTGAATACTTCTGGATACTTCTGGATGCTTACAGATGCTTCTTCTGGAAACTTCTGCATGCTTCTGGAAACTTCTGAATACTTCCTTTAATATTTAAAAAACTTCTGTGACGTTGACAGAAAATGAAACAAACCGCAAAAGTTGCACTTTGTCCGATGCAAAATGGCACTTGTCAACGAAATTCTGCCTGTGTGCTGTCACCTGTCAGCAAGTTTGATCGTAACCGTGATCATGAACGGACGTACTTTTTTTCAAAATTAAAAATGGCGAAATTTACTGTTTCACAAATCAAGGAGCTGTTAGAGTTTCATGAAAGTACACTGTTGAAAATATTTAATGATAAGTTTGAAAAAATAGAAAACAAGCTTATTAGTATGCAAGTAGAAAATACAACTTTAAAAAATGAAATCAGCGAGATAAAGAAGTCTGCTGAGTTCGTAAAATGAAAAATACGAAAAAGTTTTAAACGAAGTGAATGATTCTAAAAAGAAAGCATCAACATCAAATTTAAGCAAAACTAGCATAGAACTTGAACACAGAGATAATATAATTAAAGACAAACTAGCAGAATTGGAGGACCGCAGTCGGCAAAACGACTTATGATTCAATGGGATCCAAGAAAGTGAAAATGAAACTTGGGAAGAGAGCAAAAAAAAATACACGAACTATTAAATTCAAGACTTGGTATTAATAACAATATAATAATTGAAAGAGCACATAGAACTGGAAAACTTGATTATGGTGGAAAAATGAAAAACAGATTTATAGTTGTCAAATTCTTAAACTATAAAAATTAGAAACTAAAGCAAAATTAAGACAAAAAAAAGGAAAAATATATTCTGGATATTTTACCTAAACAGTTTTTACAATTTAAAATAAGACTTGGATGATCTATGCATATTATTCAAGTCATATTTTAACGTAATGATTTTGATGTGATTTGCGCATTTAATGTTCTTACGTTGCAAAATAAATGGTTAAACGCATCTTTATTTAAGCCAACAGTTTTGTTATACTAAGAAGCCAAAAGAAAAAAGTAAGCAGAACTAAAGAAATATATTAATAAACTTATATTTCATAAGAGAAAATAAATAAACATTAAGTTGTTATTAATGATTTATTTACTAATAACCCGTATCACGTTTTACCTACTGTTAGTTAGAATTGGTCAGACTTCTTTAAAGTATTATTTTAAGAATTTCAATGATAATAAGCCGACAATCTTTCATGAATCTATTGATCACATCTTGAGGCAACACATTATTACTCCTCAAATCCATAATGTTATGTTCTAAAGCAAATTCAGGTGGGATTGATTTTACCGGTAGAAAATTCTTTGTTTTAGCAAAATAAAATTGCAAAAATTGCCTCCCATTGACAATACTGCTTAAAACATCTTGTTTTGACAATTAAACCCATTAAGAATTGAGTAGTTGAAAAAAAATCTCCAAAGAGAAATGGAATCATCGGGGCTTCTATCTGATTTGTTACTACTTTTCTGTATCAAGCTAGAAATCTAATCTAAAAAGTTCAATATAGTAAAAGTTAGTTCATCTTTAGTTCCCTCTAAGACAGTCTCATAACTTTTACATTTTGGTTGCCTGCTTTAAGGAAAAACTTCCCAAAACTTTGCCATTTTTTAAAAAAAAGATTGTATGAAGCTTTCATTAACTTTCCTATGTTCCACTCAGATGGAAAGATTGCAGATTGAAAACCGGTTTTGAAAGTCTCCTAATGTTAAGAAGTTTAGGTAACTCTTTTTGGTCATATTTTCTGTTAAAAGTGTGCAATAATAGGATCCAAAACCAAGATAAATAACATAACCAAGTTTTGTTTTACCTATCTCATAGGATTTAGCAGTTGTGCTATCAGGGAACATTTTTTGATACAGTTGACCATTGTCATAACACGAGTTCAATGAGAAATTGTTTTGTACTGCTTGTCAAACAGAATAGATTTCCGCACAAATTTTATCTGATTGAATTACTAAAAGAGCTGCTTGCTTTTTGGATGTAAACTGCACAGTGTATAACTGGTGTCTATAAATCGCATTCCCGCTTAGGTGTTCGCCAATACCCCACTCTCTCCTATATATATATATATAAATATATATAAAATCCTTTATAAATATATATAAATATATATATATAAATATATATATATATAAATATATATATATATATATATATATATATATATATATATATATATATATATATATAAATATATATATATATATATATATATATATATATATATATTTATATATATATATATATATATATATGCAATATATATTAAAACTTAACAAGTGTACATTGATAAGCTCATAATATAAGAGCCGATTACATTGCGGAAAGAAGGGGAGGGGGCCCCCACTAATTTTTTCTAAAGAACATTTTTATTATTTTTAAAAGAAAATTCTAGATATTTAGGACTTTTTAAAAAATTAACGATTGTTTAATTTTCACTCCACTTTGAAACTAGTGTCGTGTACCTTGGAGGCACGTCAATTGTGCTGCCATCTTGAGTGGTTTATTTAAAATAAATTTTAGTTGCATGTATTGGCTTCTTAAGACTCATAATAAGTTGTTTTACCACGGCTTAACACATTTCTTTTTGCAATAAAAATAAAAGTATGTTTCCGGTAAGTAATTTTTTTAGAGCGTATTCTTTTTTTTCTACAACTGTAGGTATAAGATTTGTTTTAAAAGTGATTACCAAAAATTGTAAAACATGTTTTCAGCTGCATTTATGCATTCGTGAAACTGCTTAACTTCTAACCTATAAACATATGGTAGCGGTTTTGTAAAAAACGTGGTAGTGGTATACCTTGGAGGTACAAACTTCCATAATTTTGTTAATACTATTATGATTAATATTTGTTATGAAAGTATTTTTTTAATGTAATATGTTGTTATAGTTTATTATGATTTTTTTTTTTGTTTATTAAGAAATTCTTTAGTATTATATGATGTGTGTATTTCTTTGTTAAATAGTAATTATTTTTTTCAAGTTGTTATCTTATTTTTGACAATTTTCTCGAATTATCAAAAAGATTATAAAACTGTGTATGAGTTGGATAAATTAGACATGGTCTTTTAGTTGCCACATCCCTCTATTATAGGAGGCTCAGCACGACAGCTGGAAATACTGATTTGGCATTAACTTTGATTACCTGAATGTAGAGTAGACAAATGCTAAATCAAAGTGAAATACTTATTATTACTAAACTTTAACGTTGATACTTGTTATTACTCTTTTCTTAATAAACATTTCTTAAGCAAGTTTTTAATATTTTAAGTTTAAATTAGTTTAAATTTATTATAATATATAATTTAAACATAAGTATTAATTAAAACATAGCTTGTATAAATCTAACTAGATAGAACAATATTTTGTCTGATGTGAAGTCCAATTATTCAATAAGTAAACATTATATTAAACTTCTACCATGTTGAGTACTTAATCTGTTAAAGCAATAATACCTCCAAGTTACAAAGTGCATACCTCCAAGGTACACTACTGGTGGTGTACCTTGGCTGTAATGTAACCTGTTTTTTAAACTTAAAAAAAGAGGGTTGAAAAAATATGTCTGGATGTTTAATAAAAAATCCTAGAGTAACTAATACCATAAAGTTAATGAAAATATATTATTACAGAACACATTGTAAGTATATTAAATATTTGTAAAAGTTTGAAAATACCTCCGAGGTACACCACTCTTCCCTACACTTAATAACTGTTTTTTGCATTTCTTTTATGTCCATTTTTTTTTTATATTGCATATATTTTATATAAAATTATTTCTTCTTTTTGTGAAATGATTGAAACAATTAGTTACATAAAAAATGTAGTTAGCAGTGATTAGAGACACCTCATGTTGCCAATTGTAATAAGAAATATTAACAAATTAACAGAAAATGGAAGGAAAGTTGGAAGCAAATGAAATATAAAAGTAAAAAAATTAGTTAATTTTAAAAACTTTACCCTCATGTTGGAACAAAATGAGCTCAGTGCAGTACAAAAAGTACTATGGTTATGATAAGATTTTGAAACCAGACAATAAACAAATTAAAACTAATACCCTCATTTAAAATGTATTTTTAAATGAGACAATAGACAAATTAAAACTAAAACCCTCATTTAAAATGTATTTAAATTTTTAATATGTAAATAATAATGTAATGCTTCTTTATAAATTTACTTTTATTATTTAAGATAATAAAAGTATTTATTTTTAAAGTCTCATAATAACATTATAATTTAAAAATCAATGAGTATAGGGCTGTGTGAGATTTTTTGTTGCTTTGTATATTAAAGTTTTGATATATTTTTTATGGGAAAAGAAGAAATTTTTGTAAGAGTCAGTGAAAGGACATGGAAAATGAACATAAAAATTGCTGGCCACCCTGATTATAAACATTTACATTAATCAACTACACTCATATTAAAATGATCAAAGGCATTCATATTCAACATGGTGTTATCTAATAAGTTAAGTGATCTTTACTGTCATAAAAATACCGGTAAAAAGTAAAAAATGGTTTTGAAAAGATACAAATGTAATTATGTGTAAATTTTGCGAGCAGATAATTGTATTCTTTTGTAAAAGCCATGATTTTTATGTTGCCCCAATATAAACTGAATAGCAACTCAAAAATTTGTGAGTTTTTTATTAAATGTTAACAAAAATGATATGTAAACGCAAAAACAAATATAATATTAGGCTGAAAATTAGTATTAATATTAGGCTATATTATAATATTAGGCTGAAATTAATTTCTTAGAGATTTTTCTGACCTGTAAAAATTGCAATCCTTTTGTGCAACTGTATACTCTTTGTGAGTCAAAAAATCAGCTCTATATGATCTTGGCTGAATTAGAGTAAGGTAAATATACCTAAAGTTAGTAATAAAACTACAAAGAAACTATGTAAGCTAGAGTGAAACTAAGTAAGCTATTACTCTTGTGCCTAAGAAATGCCTGCTATGGCAACATACTGAACTCTCACGCATGATGGCCTAGTTCTAAACAGATCTGCTTCTGTACACAAAACCGATTATTACTTCTTCTTCTTCTTTGAACACAACTACTGATTCATGAAAGTCAGTAAAGTTTTCTATATTTAAAGCAGCTATCATTTTTTTGTCAAATATTGGTATTTGATTTTTAATGGGATTCAAAAAAAAACATTGGCTATAAAAACAAAAAAATTACCGGAATAATATATATATATATATATATATATATATATATATATATATATATATATATATATATATATATATATATATATATATATATATATATATATATATATATAAATATATATCCTATTAATCATGTAATTAGTTTTGTTTTATTAGTCAATATTTTGAACAAAGATACCATTAGACTCTGGTGATTTCTTTATTTTAATAGTCAATGTTTTATAGAATATATTTTAATGATATATATCATTGCTTTGTGGAATTTCTTGTTCGATGTAGCTTTACATACCTAAGAAAAGTAATGCACTCAGCATGATCTCATGCAGTATATCTATAGGCAAAACAAGGCATTTAAATTTATTCCTTTTTATTATTTAGTTATTAGTTGCTCTGTTCTTTTAAGAACTGTATTTTGTAAAGTACGTTTAAGATTACGCAAGTATATGCATATGTATGTATGTATGTATGTATGTATGTACGTATGTATGTATGTATGTACGTATGTATGTATGTATGTATGTATGTATGTATGTATGTATGTATGTATGTATGTATGTATGTATGTATGTATGTATATATGTATGTATGTATGTATGTATGTATGTATGTATGTATGTATGTATGTATGTATGTATGTATGTATGCAGTGGCGGCCGGTGACAATAAACTTTGGTGGGGCCAGTAAATATTAACCAAAAAATATCGCAACGACTCGCTGTCAGCGTAACTGATACTTAGGTGTTTGTTAGGAATTTTTTGGTCGCTAGCGTTTTTTGATTGGTTGAGAGAGTTAAACATACTCTCAAAATAAAGCATAAGTATTTAATGGCATTGAATCTTTTAAACCTACGTAAAAAGCAGCAAAAATTGACTGAAAACTGCCCTGATAGTGGTGCATTATGATTTGAACAGATTTTGATATTTCTTCTTTAAATTTTTTATTTATTTTAACTTTACGTTTTGCCAATAAACTATCAATTTTGTTCATCTTAAATTATCTCATTAATGAACCTATATTATTGTAATAAGATAACTTTAAACTATATTGTAACTAGAATATGACTTTGGCATGATTAAAAATTTTATCAACAGTAGTTTAGTCAAGAAGGACTCTTAATCTTAATTAATAATCGATAAAATAATAAAGAAGGTAACATTACATATACATTTGACTCTCTGATGACGAAAGGGTCAACAAAAACAATAAAGATACTTTTACAACATAAAAAATTTTTTAAAGAATCTTTTCATAATACAACACATATTTTAATTAATTAAATCCATAATTCTTAAATACAATATTTAGAATGTCAGTCATAAATAATAGTAAACTTCTTAAGATTATTTACATTGTCTTTACATGCTTTAACAAATTTATGTAATTAAAGATAAAAACTTAATATCTGTTTGTAAGCATACATAAATATTTATATAGTTTTAGTTTTTTGACTTTAGCTTTATTCCCCCCAAAAAAAAACATTTCAATAAAATACTCTGATTTTTTTATTTCGATGGCAATGGTAAATGTCCAACATTTTTAAATAATCTAAACTTTGTATATTTTTATAATTAGTGCCTTTTTGGAAGTAGCAATTATTGAAGCTGTATTATGAAATGTAATAGTACCACCAGTGGTAGAGTTTTTGTGATTGAAAAAAAATGTTCTTTATATCTTCTGTTGTTTGTACCTTTGTTGTATTGAACTAATAATAACATTGACTAATTAAAATCTTTACTTGAAAATCCAGTCTTTAAAACTTGTGTTTAATGCTTATTATCATGGTTGATATTGGCTTTGGTTCAGCGTCAATCCAATTGACAACTTAAAAGATAGAATGACTAAACTGCCACCAAACAATGTAAACAATTTTCAATGGCTGATTCATTATGCCACAGAATATGATACATAAGCTATTTGGAAAAAATAAACTTTAGCAATCCCTCATTGAGAAAAGAACAAGAATTTCAAAAGTGCAGTAGCTCTTATTATATTTGTAGAAATGACGTTAACTTGCTCGTGTCACAACATATAAACTTGCCAAACAATACACAAACCAAGATCATCATTAATATGGCTGAGCCACAATTTTTTTCTCTGTGAAAAAAAAAAAAAAAAAGCTTTAAAATTTTTAAAAATAAATAAAACAATATATGTCTGAAAAATGTAGTTCACTAACAAGTATTATAAAATGTACAAGATTGTTGATTATAAAAGAAATGCAGGACTTTTCTATGATATTTTTAAAATCAAACTATAAAATTTCCAAACTTATAATTTTTATTATTCCTGTTTATAATTATAGAATAAAATGACTTGTCCTAGAAAATCTAGTTTCTGAAAAATATTAAAAACTAATTTCTTTTACCTAACTGTATTTCTTTAAATGTTTATGTCAGACCAACATTTATACCAGTAATTTCTGTTACATTGTTTTAAATATCATATTTTTGCCATGTTCTTATTCCTGTTAATTTATACTCCTAATAACTACTTGGTAAATTTTTTATTTACATACCCAGTTTAAGAAGCTAATACTAACACTGTTAATATTGCAATATAAACGCTGTTAATATTCACAGTGAAATTCCAATATTAACAAATGTATAGTGTTTACATTATTTTTACAAATAAATGTTTACATTTAATGTTATAAAGTTTCCTAATATTACTGTACCTTATTGAGTCAACAAAACTTCTAAACTAAATTCTTCACTCTTAAAATCGAGAATTAAAAATGGTGTATGAAGTTTTTAAAATTCGTGATGTTTTCTATGGTTCTTTTCTTTTCGGGCCAGTTCAATGAGGCCCTGCGGTGCGTTTTTTCGTCCCATCTGAAAGCACAATAAATTCTGCGCGCGCATCAAAAATAATATTACTACAAACAAAATAAATAGGGCCAGTAAAAATCGGCCAATCCGTTATTGGCAATGAATTAAAACAACGCTACAAAATAAATAGGGCCAGTAAAAATCGGCCCATCCAATATTGGCAATGAATTAAAACAACGCTACTTTGAATTAATTGCAAATAAACGTATTACTTATAAATTAAAATAGTTTAAAATTAGAACTAACTTAGAACTATTTATTTTTATAAAACTTATATAAAAATACATATTAACATTATCAAGTATTTTATCTTAAATAAATATAGGTGGGGCCGGGCCCCTATGGCCCCAATTGACGAGCCGCCACTGTATGTATGTATGTATGTATGTATGTATGTATGTATGTATGTATGTATGTATGTATGTATGTATGTATGTATGTATGTATGTATGTATGTATGTATGTATGTATGTATGTATGTATGTATGTATGTATGTATGTATGTATGTATGTATGTATGTATGTATGTATGTATGTATGTATGTATTACGTATGTATGTATGTATGTATGTATGTATGTATGTATGTATGTATGTATGTATGTATGTATGTATGTATGTATGTATGTATGTATGTATGTATGTATGTATGTATATATATCCACACACATACACATTTAAATATACATTTATTTGTAATTGCTTAAAAATAGGTTAAAACTCATAAACATTGGATTTTATTTTCTCAGGAATCTTTTATACTATCTGAAATACAATATCTTCTAGAACCGTGTTGAAATATAGCTATATGAATGTCTATTTCAGTATTCTGAATGCTATTAGAATAAACTAAAAAGGCAATTAGCTTGCAGATAATTCTTTATAATTAGTATAAACTTTTTGATAAAGTTTTGATAAAGTTTTTAGTAAAGTTTTGAGTTCCGTGAAATGTTTTGGGTTAACCAAGATGGTGACTGTTTAAAAACTGTCTTCAAAAAACTCACATGACAATCTCCTGTTTATTATACCTCCTCGAGGTTTTGCAGCTTTAAATTAAATCGTGGAAAACAACTTCAGGATCGTTTAAAAGGTTAGGAAAATATCACTATACATTGAGCTGTAAAACTAAATAAAAAGAATCCACTAAAAATTAACAATTAATAATGTAGCCGACCGACCATAACACAAAATAATAACTTAAAATATTAATAAAGAGTTAATTTAATATAATCTTAATTCATTGCAAAAACAGAAACCAAATGCAATTAATCTTTTAAACAATTTAATCTGGTTTTTTTCTTTGACCTTTTCAAAAGTCTCCTTAGAACTTTGAGATTCAATAGGAAATATTTTTTCATGAGTCCTGTAAATGATTTATAACAATCTGTGATAACCATTGTCAGCATATTTACCACGTAAAATAATATCCTGGTGTTTGAGGTAATGTTTTTGTTGTAGTTTCAAAACTAATTGACTTTTTTAACGTTTCGTCAGAACACAAAATTATTTTTAATTTTTTCTTTATTTAAAGCTTTTTTTTTTTTTTTTTATATTATTTTAAATTTAAAATTTTTTTTTGTCTTTCTCTCTAAAACTTTTCAAAACAATATTCTTTTCGATTATCACGATAGTCATTGTTTTTTAAAATTATTTTGTTAAACTGTTGTCGCCAAAAGTCTTTACAAGAGACACGCGCAGTCTTATCCAGCCTTGCTTGAGTATTATAAAAACATTTAACTAGAAGTTATTTTGAAATATCGAATTTATTTATCATAAAAAAATACATACTTATTAATAAAAAAAAATTATAATATTTTTTGTTTATTCACAAGAAGTAATTTGTTACTTTAATTTAAAAGCGCTTTGTATAATATAAAATCATAAGAAAATATCAAAGTTTCTTATTTCAAATATAACTATAAATGTAGTTTAAACAATTTTTTCTTAGATTTTAAAATTTCTTTTAGTTGAGTTTGATTTTTATTATTTTAGACTTTCGTTAAATTACCTTTATACATATAGTAATATGTATATTGTACCTTTATACATAAATTAATATGTATAAAGAGTTGCCACCATGTTAAGTGTCTGGTGATGGATGACGTTATTTTTAATACTTCTTTAAAAAAATTTATAAGAAAATTAGACTTTATAATTTGATAAAATTAAGCTGAATATTTTAAAAACCTATAACACTTTTAACCAGTAAAAGCCACCATGATCTAAAATACATAGCCTTGTTTCTACTTTTGTTAAAAGCATGCATTAAAACATTTCTAGCTTTCATAAAATAAGTAGGTTTGGCTGCCACAGATAGCAAGACCTGTGTTATTTTAAGTCAGTGGTAGGTCAGTTAAAGCATTGCTGTAACTAGAATTTTTTAAAACAGGTTTGTAAAAGTGACTTTTATGTTTATCAAAACAATTTATTTGGAGTTTTTTAATAGTGATGTACTGATAGCCCTTTTTTGGCCGATGTCGATACCGATGGATGGGAAAATTTAATACCAATGCCAATACTGATCAATTAACTAATAACTAAAATTTTGAAAATATAAAACCATACAACTTAAAATCCAGTAATCATTTTCATGGAATCATTACTGGTAAACAAATACTTGGACCCAAACCAGAGCCAAACAATTCCTTTAAAAGATATTCGAAAAATCTCAGTAAAAAATATATACATTTTTAAGCTTTTTTTACAATGAAAAGAAAACTTTCAAAAAATAATAAAATTTTAGAGGAATACTTTTTATTTTAACTTTAAAAATAAAATGGTATTGTCATAAGCATTTTTTTTTTATTCTGATTCACTCCCAACAAGGTTGCAACCACTAATAAGTTGGGAGTTACTAGAAAAAACGACAAGAGTTATAGAGCAAGGAAACGGTTGACAAAAAACTTAAAAAGTTGAAGATTGTATGAGTCAGAAAAACATAAAGATGGGAGAGTGTTCCAAAAGGTTAAAGTGCAGGGAAAAAAACTAGACAAATAAAAGTTTTTGGAGCATGCAGGGACAGATACAGTAAAAGAAAGAGACTTTGATAAATAACGAGTCATGCAAAAAAGAGTTTTGGTTGATGGAACTAGATATGAAAGCTCCTTCACTTTCATCTCTAGTTCCATCTATGTTTACAATGTACCTCCGGGTCCAACTATGATTACAATGAATTTTTGGACCTTGCCTATAAGAGAAAGAGCATCATTAGAAGAACTAGGCTAAATATGACAACAGTATTTCATAAAGGGATGAATAAGAAATTTGTAGAGATAGAGAATAGAATCTGGAGAGAGAAAATGGTGAGCACAATAAAGAGACTGAATTTTGATAAAGTTTTGTTGGAGTTAAAATTACGAGCCGCTGTGAGTACCAATCTGAAACAAGTTTATAGGAAAGACTAAACTGCGAAATTTTGTCGAAACCCTTAGATATGTTAGTCAAGAGCTTACTTAGAATGGTTTAATAATTTATTAGTAATTTAGATATCTAAAAAACATATGTTGTCTAGATATCTAAATTATTTTTAGATAATTAAAATGTTTTTAAAATAATTTTATTTTGTGATGTTTTTTCTCCACCACGCCCCTGGTAGTACCGCGCTCAACTAGTTTTTCCACGCAACGGTCTTGTTTGTCAAGGTTTGTGTTTAGGAGTTATAAAGTTGAGGTAGGGTTGTAATCATAACTAAAGTAGCCTCCTTGACTAAATTGGCCTTCATGGCCTTAGGGAGGTGAATTGAAATAAAAAAATAAAAAATAAAAGTATATAAGTATAGTAGGCTATAAACACATAGAACCCTTGAACACATAACATGCCTAAATAAGTTACTTTTAAGCATAACAGTAAACCAACACATAATAAAATTATACTGAAAACAAAATAGTAATAAATGTATAAGTACATAAAGCTACAAAGTTAAAACTTAAAAGCACCAACTTAAGAATAAACAATATTGCCTGCAAACAAAGTCTAATTAAACAATTTCTTAAAAATAATATCAGTAATGCATAAAGTTTAGTTTGTTTATTATTTAGTGATTATCATAATACAAGATAAAAATTTTAAAATGCCATTAGTTGAGATTGGTAAATTAATAAAAAAAAGGGTTGATGCCGAAACCGATTGTGCAAAAAGTGGCCGATTAAGCCTATGCCAATTAATCGGTACTTTTTACCTTCATTATGACTCTTGATTGCTTGAACTCTCATATTTGACATGCTAAATATTTTGCTTCTGCTGCTCTAAGAAACTTTTTATCATAATAACTAAATTATTGGCAAGGGCTCAGAAGGGAGTAATTTGACTGTTCAGATACCACCATTTTACACTTTGCCTCACACAATTAAGTTATCACAGTAAGACTCACTGTGACAGTAAAAGTTTACTACAAATAAAGTGCATTTATTACAATTTTTAGTATAAATAGAGCATAAAATTTTAAACTAAATGTGTGTACCTTGGTTGTCAAAGAAAGTTTCGGACATCAGCACTCACTGGACTGTTTTTAAAATCTGCTTGAGGAGGGCAACAAATCATTGTTCGTTTTTTTAGTAAAAATGAACAATAATTTGTTGCCCTTTAGCAGGTCTCAAGAATGGTCCTAGCGATGGCGATGTCTAGCATCTACTTTGACCCCTGCATTTGCTAACATTAAGGACAAGACATCTAAAAAATATATATTATGAACAGTAGAGTAGAGAAAAAATTTTTTTATGCTATAAGTCCTAGAAATTGTTTTATCAAAAGAAATATTTCTAAAAATGGTTGTGATAGAATCCAAGGTCCAAACTTTATTTCGTATTTAGAGGCTTTTTCTAAAGAAATATTTCAACAAATATTGTATGAGCTTACAATTGTTTTGTTAGTTAAAAATAGTGAAAACAGCAGACTCCCTGATACACTGATGCATTCTCTGCAGAGCTGTGCTGTAACTTTATGGGGCCCAAAAAAATTTTTGTTTTAACTTTGTTGAACTCATTTTTGCTAAGTTTTATTTTTAAAAAATAATTAAATGTAATTATAAATCCATTTTTCTAGCCCATTTGCTTGCAAGTACATCAATTAAGCCATTGGAATTAATATCAAACTCTATTATTATGATTGCTCATCCTGAAAATATTTTCTGTGACATTGTCAAATGTAGATAATTCATAATTAATTTTAGCTACAAAAATGATCATTCACAATACGCAACCGCTATAATTTATCTAAATTGCTTTCTTAAATGAATCCCAACTTTTCTATAATAGTATATTACCTTCTAAAATATACCTTAAAACAATATGTTCATTTTTAAATTCTACCTCTTCAACATTATTTTCTTAGAGTTACACCAGATTTGTACAACCTGCATTGACATTAATTGTATTAATAGTTTTTAACTTTTTATTATCGAAAATAAATTTAAAAACTTGATTTAATGAATTATAAAATGAGCAGCCGTGGCGCAGTGGTTAGAGTTCTGGCTCAGAACCCAGAGGTCCTAGGTTCGACGCCAGCTCTAGCCCAACAAGCGACATTGGTACGGAAGGAGGCGTGAACTTCATGTTAAATGCTCTCCCGCGGTGCTCTGTGATAAGACCGTAAGGACTTCTGGGAGCACCTAAAATAACTACAAAAAAAAAAAAAAAAAAAAAAAAAAAAAAAAAGACTCAAATCGTCCTTGCATTGAATTATTTATTGTAATGATTAATTTATTAAAACAATACTATTTAAAGATTGTTTAAATTTACCTTAAGCTATTTGAGTTATACTAATCATCGATTTCAGAAACGAGATGATGTTTATCAAATCATCATAGCATTCAATTGGATCATTTTCTTCAACTGTTAGTAGTAAAATATCAGGGCCCAGGTCCTGTCCCGCCCAAAAATGAGACTTTTTGCAAACTCACCCCAGGCCCCAGCAAAATTAAAAGAGTTAGCAAGGGTTGATAGGCGGGGCAAGAATAAAATTTATAACTTAATATATTATAATTTTATGCTTACAATTGCTATTTATTAAATGCTGGCATACATTTATATGTTTAAATTCTAATTTAATTACAGCTAGATTGCAAGCAACCACTATTAAGGTATGAGTTACTTTAAAATAAAGTTAAAACAGTAAGAAACGTATAACTTAAGACTTAACAAGTTGTAAGTTGCATAAGAAAGGAAAACATGAGGATGTGTAAGAGTTTTAAGTTTTTTTGATGTTCAAGGAAAAAAATCGGATAAATTAAAGTTTTTTTAGCATGAAGGGATAGATATAGTGAATAAATGAAACTTGAATAAAAAGCCGATGAATAAAGGTTTATTGAAATGGAGACGATAGCTCATTTGCGCATTGACCATGATTGTATTTGTAGATAAAATAAAGAAATGCAACCTTACAACAAAGGGAGAGTGGCTCAAGCTTGGCAGATAAAGCAGGTCAGTTACATTTACATGTGCTTTTTGACTTTGTCTGAGAGTAAAGGGGTTGTTCTTTGTCAATATAGGAATCCCAATAGTATTGCATCATTTTTTTGCAGTAAATGAATGAATTTTGTTGTCAAACAAAAATTGTGGATTTTAAGTCCAGAACATAAATCCAAAAGCCACTGCAAGCCTTAGACTGTTACAGAAGAGGGATCACATTGAAAATCGGCTGCTTTTTCTAAGTAATTAAAAAGTAAAGATTTTTAGTCAAGACAAGATTATAAAGTTGGGTCGTCAGCAAATTGAGCCACTTTAGATTTCAAAAAGATTGTTATTGTGGATAAAAAACAATGTAGGAGCAAAGATAGAACCTTGTGATACCCTTTAAGTTACTTGAAATAAAGTAGAGGGAAGGCCTTCAAGAATAACTTTGGTACTGTAGTTAGAAAGAAATAACTTAATAGCCGCAAAACCTTTATATAAAGAAACTAATAACAGAGTGAAGACTAATTGTAGGATAATTGTTGAGGTCAAAGTGTTTTCTTGAGTTTTGAAAAATTAGAGCCACATACTTAACACTTTATAAAAGTTAAGCAAAATTTGAAGAGAGTTCTAAAGAACACTTTTTCTAAGACTATGATAGAAATCTATTCTGGAGTACAAACTGTTGAAGTGTTTAATTGAGAATTAACTTAAGCATTGAAAGCCAGAGTGATTTTGTTGTTTAACAATGGGTTAATCTGTTTAACTGTCAGGAAGAATATAGTTATTTTATTCAAGAGTCAAATTAGAGTATGATTTCTTTGCAAACAACTCTGCTTTACTCTGGCAAGAAGTAAAAAGATCAGACCCGTGATATAGACATAAAATTTAGATTTACTTTAGTTAATGACGTTGTTGAAGACTAACCCAAAGTCTCAAAAACCTTACATCTGAGATGAGATACAAGATTTAGTAAAATGAGAAAAACAGAGCTTACCATCAGACAGGACTTTTTTACATTGGTTTCTTCCAATAATAAAAGAATATTTGTTCTTGAGAGATGTTCTTCTAATAAAGATGAAAAAAATGATTAATGTTTAATAAAGCAACTGCTCAAGATGGTTTAAAATGTGGAGTAGAATGAGGCTTGACTTAAAAATAAAACGAATAAATAAAAGCTTCCAAAGTTTTATTCCAGAGGGAATAAAAGTTTCCATAATGCACTTTATGCATACATATAATGGATTTAAACATATTTGTTTGCTTTTTATTTAGTTGCTGGCATACAATATTCTTTTATTGTTGCATAAAATTTATTATTTATATGGTGTAGTATTTGCCGAAAGAGAAGGTGATCAGATGGATGTGTGGTATGACTCTAGCAAGCCAAGAAAACGAGGCATAATCTTAGACAGATAAGAAAAAAACATTGTATCAAACAACGTTTGTTAGAGAAGATTAAATTAATTTAGGTATCAGCATGTAGAAAGGTCTGCTACCTTTCTACATGCTGATATCATTTACCTGATTACACCATTTTCTACATAGAAAATGGTGGTGGTAGAAGTAAGAAAACTTATAGAGAGTGCCTTATATATTGTATGAATGAGCTTTAGTTTAGAAAATAAAATGCTTTAGATTGTTTATATTAAAGAAACAGCATTAAAGAGAAAGGCTCAAGCTTGATGATGATGATCATTATCAGATGTAGCCTTCCTCTTTTATGCTGCTGCTGATAATGATGATGATGATGATGATGATCATCATCATCATCATCGTTATTATCATCATGATCACATTGATCATAATGATATTTATATATGCATATGTATACAAAATATGAGATGAAATTTAAATAAATAAAATATAAAATATATATTAATGAATAAGCAGCCCTGGTTACAAACCCAGCCTATGCCCTGGCTATTTTTTATCAAACCTGGCCCCGGTCAAATATCAACACTGGTCACTTTCTAACTGTAGGTTCAGTTTCTTTATTTTGTATTAATGTCATTTTTTGAATTTGCTTTATTTGTTATGGTCTGTTAACAACAATTGTCTCCCAATCTCTTGAGATTATGCACTCTTCAATTTGGTAATGGTAAACTTGATTCTGGTGACTTATCAACACAATCTTTGTTTCTTCTTTGATTTTGTTTGAATATCACAAGAAGACCCTTGAGCGAACTGTTATATTTATTGATGCTTTTCATGCTTCGATTATAACCTGTTCAATATTGTTGAAATCGTCAAGCAATAATAATATAGCCTATGTATGATGTAATGCAATATTAATTTCCATATTTTATTGCTCAACCTATTGATGAAAATGTGAAGCTTTGATAACAAGTGATACCAAAATGTTGTGAGCAAAACAAATATAAAAGAGTTTATTTGCTTTACTAAAAAATGTAGCTAGTTTTACAATTTCAGGCCTTGTTAAGAAGTGTTATGCAACGTGATTTTTTTGTGCTCATTGGAGAATTCACATATGCATTAAGCCATTTAAATAACGCAAAAACTTTTTTCAATTAGATTATTTAACAGTCTTTTGAAATAGTTTACGCGGAAAACATTAGACAGTACTTAATTGTCGTATATTTTCACTGCAATCATGAAATAATTTATACATAAAAATTATGTAGAGAAATTTTTGATAATTTTATTCATTAAAAAACCCCACCCATAAACAATTCCTACCTTATTATAAAAAAAAACAACTAGTTGTTGATGTTTTAACTTTAATGACTTATGTTTACTTTCTCACATCTAACATTTAGCTAAGACAATAATGTTGTGTTAATAATGTTTTGAGAAATAAATAGCATAAGTATAAGAACGTTATAAATAAATAAGGAAAAATTTTTTTTTTATTAAAAAAAAAAATAAATTTGTTGACAGGCGGGTACTGGTGCACCGGGATACCGGAAAAATCTCGGTAAGCCCTCTTAAAAATTATTAGACATGGGCCTCCAATCAAATAGATACCTGTAGTTTTAGTTAAATTAAGTAATTTCATTATCGCATTTTTTTTAATTTTTAGAATACTCAATTCTTTAGTAATACAAATTATTAAAATAATAATTTGAATAAATTAAAAATAGAATATAATGTTAAAATTATTTTATATTTGGTGTGGTGAACCTAAATAATGTTATACACTTATATATATTAAAACAATAATATTAAGACAAGAGTTTGAAATTAGTACACCAAAATGTCAATGTAAAAGTGACCTATTGGAATAATGAGATATCAATAAAAAAGGATCCTACAACTTAATACAAACAACAAATATCATCCAAAATATTTGTAAATTAATATTATTAAAAATACCTGAAGAAGTAAATTCAGCTGGTATTTATTCAATTACTACAGATGCAACTATGAATATATCTACCCATTTTCAATCTGTATTTGCTTTGCAGTATATTATTGACAAAACTGAAGGTACTAGGTCTTTAGTTGAAGTTGTAAATATCTTTAGGGCAGGGATTATTCGATTTATTAAAATTAACTTTAAATTGTAAGAACATTAGCTTAAATAATTATATAGCAGATGCTTATATTGATGCTGCCAATATGAATGGCCATAATAAAGAAGTTCAAGCAAAAGACAAGGAAGTGCTCTCAAGGCATATTCATACATGGAGCTACGTTCATGTGTTAAATCTAGTCTTACAACAAACTACTTTAGTTACAGTTATTTCTTTTTTTGGACTTCTTCAAGAATTACTTGTTTTTTTCAAAGAATCTCATAAAAGACTCAATCTTTTTGATATTCAAAATAATCCCAGTCATCCGTGACATTTGATAAATATTTGTAAAACTCAATGGCGGTCTCTAAATGATACGGTTATTAATATATTTGGGTGTATAGATATGTGGAATGAAAGAACCAAGAATGATGACAGAAAACAATTTATATATGTGCAAATTGTATTATCACTTTATGAAATTTTTGTTATATTGACTTTTTAGACAGTGTAAGAAGTACGGCTCAAAATCTACTAGGTTGACCCATTATAAAACACTATTAACAGCAATGATGTTTTTGCAAATATTTAAGTTTACTACTGATCTATCAGATTACTTAAAAAACATCTGGTCTAGATTATCTTCAAGCATGAAAAAAAATTGATGGAAAAATTAAGTCTTTAAAAGAAAACCAAAGAGAAATTTTACTAGGGAGGGAGGATGTATCATTTAAAAAAGAGTTGACCAATCATGTTTGATGAATTAAACATTTCGTGATCGATAAATCGAATGCGATGAGCTGTTTAATGCATCAAACACAGGTAATGGAACAAAAATGTACCTTAACGATTTAGAATTTGTTATTTGAAAAATAATATATAAAACGGTATAAATTACCAACATTAGTTTTTGCTTTATGATTATGTTCCTTAAGATATATTTAGATTTCACATGAGAACATGTTAACAAATTGTATAATCTAATGTGAACAAGTTAATAGATTGCATAATCTAACATTTTAAAGATATTAAATCCTTAATATCTTTTAACCGTTAAAAAGTTGTTCCAAGTATTCAAATTTTTTTTTTAATCTATTGCTGGCTGGGTGGTTATTGTTATTGCTACACAATAGCAAATAATAGTAACCAGCCAAAATTTAAGTTTTTGAAAAAAAAATTAAGCTGTTTTATATTTCATTTATATTCTTTCTATGCATTGTTTGACGTCCCAGTCATCCAATGCCTTGTTTAATGATAATGGTTATTCGATGCATTGTTTAACGATGTATGTTTCAATGCATCGAACACAATGCATTGACGTATTTAACGATGTTAAACAATACAGGTAAATCCATGTAAAAGTGGGACAGTCATTTCAGTCACCCCTTGGATTTTCATTAAATTTTAACCAGTGGTACCTATTAATGAAACATGAAAAATTGCAAAATTTGAGCTCCCAAATCCAAACGGTTCAAAAGTTATGATGTTTTAAAAATCAGCCTAAAACGTTACTTTTTTTACAAAGTCTGCCATTATGGATTTTGTAATTGCACTTTTAATTAAATAATTTAAGATCTAGTCGAAGAATGTGACTTAAAATTGGTACCTGACCATTTTTGAGGGTGCTGCATTCAAAAATGTAGATAAAATAGTGAAGTTTAACTTTTTTTATTTTAAAATGGTCAGTCAAATTTTTTGTTCTGTTACGATGGGTTGCTCTTTCATTAATACCCAGAGTTGCCCAAGTCTCAGGAATTCGATTTTATTTTCAAATGAATTATGTGATCCTAGGCTACCTTTATTAAAGAGAAGGTTTGGCTTCTTAAAGCATAATAAAGATATGTCATTTTGAAATTTATTCAAAAAATTTCTTTATTTGGCCTCTATTCTCTTTTATAGAATTTATAACTATAATTTTTGTGTAAATAATTTAAATTCTAGTAGAGAAATATGACTGAAAATCTGTACTTGAGCATTTTTAAAGGTGTTTAATACAAAGATGTAGAGAAAATAACCCAATTTCTAATATTTTAAAATAATTTTTGAATTTTAAAATGTAAACAGTCTTTTTTTTTACCTTTGAAACCATAATTTGCATTTCACTTATTTCTGGAGTTGCCTTACTCTCATTGTGAAATAAGATGTTTTTGAAAAGTTTAGGTCGCTGAAAGAAAATAAAAAATTATATTGCTTTGCATAACTTTCATATTTATGATCATTATTTTCAAAAGAATACATGTAAATATAGTTTACTATACAACGCACTGAAAAAATTTCTTTTTTTATTATTCTAATATTTAAGTATTATTTCAAAATATTGGTTGCGTGCTAAAATTTTAGGTTATATGTTCAAATAATGTGTTAAAAAATAAGAATCTAAAATGCAAGCTTTTTTGAAAAATGTTAAAAACCTGCTTTATTAAAAAAAGCTCAAAAATAAAAATGAAAAGAAATAACGAAATATTATAAAATTGAAGTTTATATCATTTAAATAATGAAATTAAAATGCTAATCAACTTTCACTGAAAAGATAAAATTTGTTCATATAGAGTTTCATCTTCTTTTGAGATTTGGTACTTACGCCCAGAAGTTGTTGAAGGTGTTTTAATAAAAGAAATGACATTCATTTTTAGCACCCAGCAATTACCATCCCGCCTTGGCCAGTAGTATGACCAACTTGGATAATGTGGATGCATAAACTTTACCATAAAATCATCTTTCTCTTTATCAACTTCAGAAACCATACCACGTCAGTAAAAATTGTCGTATTTGCAACATAAGTATTGTGACATCATAACATTGTCAATTTTAATAATTTCATATTTTTGTTTTTTGAGGAAGTCAAATATTAGAGAAAAATCGTCATCCCCGGATACCTTTTTTTATTTTTATAATTGAATGAGAAGATGGTATAAATTGATGGAAACTTCTTGTCCCAGGAATGGTGGTTGCCATTACAAGTCTATCAGTAAGTTTGTTTCTTACTAGCTCCATTTCTTCAGCAGTAACGTACACAAGTGTAATCCCACTGATTGACTTTTGACAGTACTCAAACATTGCTCGAGAAGACAGTATATGACCTATGGTTGGACTCTGCAATCTAGCTGTTGCAACAAGCCTTTTAACAGTGCCACCTATTCCATCGCATGGAGATTTGCCATGGCTTGTTGCAAAAAAATTCCAAATACAACAAAGAGAAAAATCTTGAGCGTGGTGACATAAATTGTAAAAATATTGGCAGTTTTAATTCTGCCCTGCACAGCCATTAGAAAAATAATGAATTTTTGTAACTGTGGGACAAAGATGAGTTTTTATATGATTAATGGTTTTATACATAACTTCGTTGATAAATCGAATATTATGATTCAAATCATCTGAAATTACACAAAAAGAAGATATTTCCAATTTCACTTTCTTGTAGTAGATGACAACTGGATGAAGGCAACAATGACTCTTGCTCCAATGGTAACTCTGTATTTGTAACTATGTATTTCACTGCAAAATCTAGTACAATAGCCTTCTTAATACTAATTGTTTCTTTGAGATGCTTTAGATAGCTAGACTGTAATTTTGCTATAAATGAATGAGAAGTAATATTATCACGTTTTCTAACATAGTAGCTCTATGAATTCATTTAATGAAAGTTTTATTGTTAATAGTTCTATCTGTTGTTGTCCACTGTTTAAAATCCACTGACAATTCATTTTCATCACTGTCATTTTGCTCTTTTGGGTCATTATTTTGTGTGAGATACTTCTGGAAATAATTTTGGCAACTTGTATGCCAGGACAACTATTGCATCAGTGAATTATGCAAACTTTAGATTTTTTGCTGCAGACAATCTTTTCAATGATTTCATGGTAAGATGTTTCAAGGCCTATAGCACTCAACATTAATTTTACATTTTGGTGTATTGTACACACACAATGAGAATGTGTACCTTTTGGACAAGCAAAGATGCACCATTTAGGCTGAAGACTGCAAAATTTAGAAAATCAATTTTATGGCCTTTAAGAAACACAAAACCAATTTTTTTTGACTTGTAATTTTTTTTCCCTAACACTTACATAGTCTTTTTTACCTAGCATTTGCCTTGAATACTCATCGTCACTGTAAAATTGCTTTATAAGTTCTTTAACATCTTTACTGATTTGATGCCTTTTAACCAGATTAGAGTATGCTATGATGACTTTTTGGTCGCGTAAAAACTTTGCATTTTGAATTTTGTGTTTGGAAACTGAAAACTTTTTTGCTGCTTTTCTAATAGACCAAGATTTTGGGGTTAATGTCAAAATTTGAAGTTGTTGCCTTCTGTTAGAAACCTTAAACTTTTCTTTCATGCATTCTACAAAGAAGTCTAGATTGCCAGCTTTGCTTTGAATTTCCTTTAGAACTTCATTTTTTGTGCAACAAGATCGGATACGGTTACATCCAGAGCCGTTGCAAGATTCTTAATGACTGCTTCTTCAACTTGCTTTATCTTTCTCTTTCCAAGTGAAAGCTTGTTAGAGGTTTTGGGCAAATGAACTTTTAGAGGAGACCTTCAAATTCGCATAATGTACTGTTGAGCAATAATCTTGTTGATTCCAGTATAATTTTTTTCTCCATATTATCTTCAGTTAATTTTATCTCCTACTCGTTCTCTTCTGATTCTTCACTTGATGCTAATTTATGTCTGCATTGTGGACGAAGTTTTTCACCTGGAACAACGAATTTGCCTTTACTACATAGGTACTTTGCTATATCTAAGTTGATTTCACGAAGGCTACCTAAAAAAAGGGAAGAACTCTTTTCATATGTATAAAAATTTTAATAAAACCTTAAAAAGTTTAAAGTTGTATACAGGTATACGTACCGCAAAAACAACCGTACCGCAAAAACCACAATGTTGGCTTAATTGACCTAGCATGTAGAAAAAGAATCAGGATTCAAAAAACTTAATATATTATGATAGCTAATAAATTCAAGCAGCTTTAGTGGTTTTTTTATTTGTTAAATACTTTGGTATTTGCACTAGAGTAAAAATTTCAATTATAAAGGTGTGTAGTTTTTTTTTGTTTTGTAGGAGCCTAGAAGCCGTATCAGAGAATAAGTTAGCAAAATATAGTTTTTCATTACCTATGGATTATAACTAGATACTGAAAAAACTTTTTTTTCTCAAGTAGTTATAAATCTTTCTAACACTCTCATAAAGAAAGGAAGCATTATTATTGTTTTTGGGGTAAATTTTATAGAATTCACTTTATAGACTATGTTTTGAAATAAAAAACAACAACAATAAGTTACCATTGAATTTGATTTTTTTTAAAGAAAATAATATATATTTTTCTTAAAAACAATATTTGAACACAACAGTAATAACACAGACATCTAAAATGGCCGCAGACTTTATTAAATTATTATAACAATAGGTTACTACAACAATGTTAAGATAACATAGATAAATAAAATAGTAATTTAACTGATTACTTTAATTCGAAAAAAGATTATTGATTGTAGTTGCATTCGTTATAATGGTCGTATATCAGTCTTTTAGATGTGGAGAAGTGCTGCTTTGCTGGTAAAAGCATAACCGGTTTAACACCATCAACTCTGCAACTCACTTTGCTGCAAATTAAACGGAGAACATCAAGACAATTAGGACATTGCTTAAGGCCAAAAGTTTGACACTTCCTTTGTTTGCAAAAACATTCAACTTTACATTTAATAAATTTTTCTTTAGTTTCTTCTTTATTTCTTTTGGCTTCCTTCTTTTGCTGTATCTTTCGTTGCTTCTCTTCTTTTATATCTTTCACTTTTGCTGCAACATCTTTTGCACGCATTGAACCATAGACCTTAGTAACACGAGTAAATATTTTTTTAAGGTTTGGTTTGATTAATCTTAAAACACAACTTTCAAATAAAAATTTAGAGTTTTCTCTAGGTTCAAACACATAGTAAGTTTTAATAAATTCTTGCAATTATTATGTTTTAAAAATGTAATTGATTTTTAATACATAAAAAACACGATGCAAACTTTGTTTAAAACACTGCAATGACATCTTTAGAATCAAGAGGGTACATAGAAATAAACATAATCATAGTAAAAAGCAAGAACACATGTATAGCCTATAAAATAATATTTTGAAAACAGCAATGTTGAATTTAGGTATACCTATCTTGTGGTTTTTGTGGTGCATCAAGTATTTTCTCCAAGATTAAGTTAGCAGTAACTGGTTTTATTTAAAGCAGATCAAATAATATTAGGACACGCCAAATTTCAGCCTAATAGGTTCACTAACTGCAGAGATACAATCAATAATTTGAATGTGGTTTTTGGGGTACACATACAAAAAACAACAAACGTTCAGTTAACAATAACAACAAAACTATTTCTTAAAAATTAATCTAACTAGCTGGGAAGAACTAATTGAGGCAACTCTAAACACATTCAAAACATTCTCAAAAGCAAATAATAAAGAAGCTATTGAGAGGTGGTTTTTCGTGTTTTTGCGGTACGTATACCTGTAGCATTTAATTGTGCACTTTCAGAAATCAGCTAAAAGGTTAAGTATAGCTAAAATAGAATTTGACTGCCAATAATTTTATTATTGTAACTCACAACATTTTCACAAAACTAAAAGTTATGATTACTATAAATACCTTTTATAACTTTGTTATGAGTATTAAATGGATTGCAGCACCGTGTTAATTTAGTTTTATAACACTTCAAATAAACATTTTTATAATGGAGACAAGTTGTTGGTTTGACATTTATTATTGAGAGCCTAGTCCTCCACATTATTATTTCTCTTTCATATTCAGGAATATCTTCAAAAGATTCAATTCCCGCAACGATGTATATGTTTTAACATGCTATCCACTTTTATGTCCCAAGTTATAAAATATTCGTTTTTAAGCATAGTTATCATTTCTTAAAAGATATTTTATTGTATACTTTAGTAACTTCCAAAGAGCAAGAGAAAAACTAAAGTTTTCAGAAAACTCGTTTGATTTAAATATTACTAAAATTAAAAACTCACTCACAAACCAAACATGTATGCCAAAAATGAAGAGGTAATATTTTCATGATAAAAAAACGTCTTTAGTAATTAATTTTTAACTCATTTACAAATATATAAAATGCTAAAGTTACTTTACTGCTTACGTTGAAGAATGAAATAAAAAATTTTAAATTACTATTGTGTTTTTGTTTAGTACACACCCTATACTTTTGGATAATATATAAATTTTTTTTAGTAATTTTGTATACATGAAATTATAGCAAATTTTATTAAGCTAATAAATATGTAAATAAGTTTTTATAATAAAGGTACATTTATTTTATTGTTTAGTCACATTTTGTTGAAATGAATTATAATTATTTTATTCTAATCTAATGCTTTTTTCTTTTAGAATGGTTACCACCTACTTTATCTACTGACTGCAAAATAGATTTTTTGCAATGTATATTTTTAAACATACATTGTACATATTTTACCTGGAATTTGGTATAAGTACAAAAAATTAACTTCTCCTAATCACAAAGCTCAACAAAGTCTTTCCATCCCTGCTTAATTTAATTTAAATGTGAATTATTTTTGTTTCTGTATTAGAAGCGCTTTGTTTATTCAAATAGCTGTAAAATACGATTCTAAAATGTAAATACTAAAAAAGATAAAAATGACACAAGAATATTATAGTTCAGCCTCATAGGAAACAGTAGCATTAACTGTTAGGCTCCTTAGTTGCTTGAATTTCCTTTAATTTGCTTGAGTTTAATTTAAAGCTGAGAGATTTTGACGAAAACCTTGTTAATTGAATGTTAATAGGCATCATTATATAATATATTATATTATAAAATGCATTATATAATAGATGCTTACTAACATTCAACATACTTGTGTTTTAAAGATATCAGGATCCCTCTTTTTCACTAATAAGGAATAAACTATAAATATATAAAATTTGTTGTGTGTTCTGTCTACTAAGTACTTTAGAAACCATTTCAACTTTTTAAATTTTTTTTCTTTAAATATTTAAATTATTGTTTTGAACAGGTTGCTAATTTGATTAAGGAGGTTGTACACTAGAGATTACTGGCCGCAATAGTGCTGTAATGAAAATAAATACAAATACATATGAACTGTAAATATAACTACAAAAAAAAAAAATTAATTAGTTTTGTTAAAACTTTTTATAGTTACTTTCTTTTAATGAGTCATTTAAATTTTTTATTTCAAATCTAAATTATTGCGTTTTTATTTTATTTTTTATCTAAACTTTTATTTCAAATCTAAATTATTTTGTTTGCAGAAACAGTAAAGAGAAATGTACATCAAAGTCGAATGTGAGGGCTTGGCTTACTGCGTCACAAAACTAAAATAGCAGTTGAGTCAAACGTGCTATAGTCTTTGAAGGCTTTAGCACATTTGACTCAATTGCCATCTTATGACTTCATCTCGTTTGACTTCAATCTGAACACAATGCCTCACCGAGAAATATCTTTGGACATAAAATAATGAATAATATGAAGTATATAATATATTATAATACCATTGCATAGTTTTGTTTTTCTACTACATTATTTTTTCGAATACTGTTCGCTAAACAGTGTACGGAATATAAAACTATCTGCCTAAACAGTCCATTTAGATCGTCGAGCAAATTATTTATTAAAAAAATAATAATGTTGATTCAAAAATAAGTTAGACTAACAAACTTATTTCAACTATAGGTTAAATTTTAATTAGCTAAGTACTGCTACACTAGTGTTTTTTTAACCCATATCAAATTTAATATCAAATATAATACGTATGATAAGGTGATTCATTATATGAAGTTTATTATACCCACCGTATAGTTATTCTGGGTCAATAAACCCATACTGGGTCCAACTAGAGCCCAGATAAACATGTTGGCTGGGATATAGATATATATATATATATATATATATATATATATATATATATATATATATATATATATATATAAATTAGTAGAAGTCACTTATCAATTTCAATTATTTTATTACACAACATTCAGTCAATAAATAATATATACAAATATATAATTTTTTATCTTAAGAAACCAATAATTATTTTTTTTTTATATAACTTCTGTCTTTGGAGCTTAAAAAAGAATTGTATGAAAATTCTGTTAAATTCTTCGAAGAAAGTATAAAAACAGCTATATTAGATGAAACTTTTAGTATTACAATTGAAGGGTTTAAAACTCCAGGCAATTATGCAGCTGAGTTAGCGTTATGCATACTTGAAAGTACTAGAGAAAAAAAGATTGACTTTTGCAAAAATATTTTTGAAGTATTTCTTTCCATTGTTAATTTGCGTAGAAACACATCTCAGCTAAGAGAGCAACAGTGTACGATGTTGCACTGTCTTTTCAAGAATAATGTATTACGCTCCTCATGGAATGAACTAGTTTTTGACTTTTCTAATTATAAAGCTGGGTTTGACCTTCTGTATATATTTCTATTACAGACATGGTTTCAGAATGTCATTGAGTGGAGGAATCATCTATTGTTAGAATCAATTTATAAAGAGCTAGATTTAAAATTAACAGCAGAGGAAGAAGAAACTATTCGCTATGTAGCGAGATTTATTCCATTTTCATTGAGAAAAATGCATTCTAATCGTAAAGACACTGTTTTGACCAAAGCTGTTATAGACCTAATTAAGTCATGGGAATCAGATTCTGATAACAGATTACTAAATAAAACGTTTTTAGAATATACAAGAAGTTGGACAGACAGAATAAATAGAGGTGGACTGTTTTCTGTAATTGATGATTTTTTTATATTTATTCCAAGGGTTCAAAATGTTGCCAGGACTGTATTGAACTCTCATCTCATCATCAAATATAAAGGTGAAGATCTGAGAGACGTTTTAATGAAAAAATTTCAAGCAAGTTTCCTTATCGATTTGAGTTGGAAATCTCTTACCAAAAATGTTGAATGTCAATCTTTAAAGGATTTATTAAAAGAAATTTTACTTCGAAAGTGGGTGAGCATACGTACGCGCTCATTTTTAAAAGCCTGGGTCCGAATAATAAATAGAAAAAGTGGGAAAATAGGAAAATCTCAGAAAAATATCAGAAAAAGTATCAGAAAAAGGTGAACCGGCATTAAGAAAATCAAAAGAAAAATCTTTTAAAGTAATTAGAAATTTGTATATAATTATATATAGAATAAACATCTTACTTATGTTTGTTTAACATCTTATGCTTAGCTTTATATTTATATATCTTTATATTTGTTTTTTGTTAACAAATGATTGGTAAAAATAAACACTACTAAGTTATTTTTGTTTGCTTTTTCAAAAATATTTTTCATTCACACTTCGATGTACAAAATACAAAACAGTCATTAAAATATTGTTTTTTAAAAAATAGATAGATTAAATTTAAAAACTTGATCGAAATTAACTAGATTTTGTTGTGTTAAAATATTAAAAGTGAAATGGAAGTGTATATTTAACAATCGTCTTGGAATGATAATGTTGAAATGTTAAAACAAGGATGTAAAATAAGATCTTATTTTACGTCCTTGGTTAAAATAACTGACAGCAGTATTTTTTTTTTTGGTGTTTATTGTTGCTTTGATATATTTTTCATTGATTAGGTAATTATTTTTTTAATAGCAAATTTTTTAATTTTTGTACTCTTACTACACGGAAGGGTATTTAATGATGAATAGTTTATTAATTTTCTAAAAATTTTCCCGAGTTTCCCAAGCTTATTAACACCCCATATTTATCAATTTCAGGCCTAAAAATTGGTGAACTTCAAAAAAACTCGTAAATCGATTTTGTCGGAAATAAGCTGAATATTGGATTATTTTTCTTAAATTAAAAAACAAGCAAAAAAAATTCAAAAGAGACGCTTTCTCAATTATTACTATCGGTTTTTTAATTATTATATTATTAATTATAAAATTTCAATATATTAATCTTATTTATATAATTTTTAAGGTTGTTTTTTTAGTTAATTCCAACTTTATTAAGAATTAATATACCAAACAGACAATTTCAGAAACTATTGATTATAAAACATGAATAACATAAAAAAAAGACCTCATGCTGCAAAATAATTTAATAAATAAAAGTCGGAAGTTAAATTCTCTCAACATTATAAAATAGAGATAAAACCATATTATTCAACGTCACGATATGTAATTATAAAAAATACTTTTAAAATTAAGCTGAATACTACGATAATGATAATACACTCATAATATCCTGAATATATTGGATTATTTAAAAAGTAATATTAAGTCAAGATATCTGTATGTTATATTTATTAAATTGACATTTAAACTCGAGTCATTGCCTGATAAAAATGTTTTAATATAACTTAAGAGAATACTTGCACTAAATCATTTTTTCGTTTTTTACTTAAAGACAAATCAGTGTTCTTCACATCAAGCTTTTGAAATTCATTCTTTCGACCCTTGGTATTTGAACCAAAAACACGAATCAAATTATCTCCGGCAACATTTAAGCCAAGCGCATTGGAATGAAATTCATTTAACAAAGGATTGTCATCACTACCTAATCGCATTCGCTGCTTACCAAAGTATTCCTCTAACGGATCTTGGCAGAACTTTTCGGATAGAATGTATTCGGCTCCTTCTACAAGCAAAAACTTTCCAAGGGTTGTAAACGAATTCACTAAAAGAGAAATCAGTTTTTTTATGAATTTATTGTGGTAACTAAGTTTTCCAAAAATATACTACTATACAAACCTTAAATGAGAATGAACTTTAAAATATGTATGAACGATGTTTTAATATTTATATAACTGTAATCATAATAACTTACATCAAATCTAACATCATCTATGGCTTTATATCGGTCGAGATGTGGTTTTCGAGAGTAATTAAAATTTTTTGAAACATTTAAACAATCGAAAAATTTATCTATCATTCTAATAAACTTGATTATTATTTTTGTTGAATGGAGCCCTTGTTCTTCTAACATGTCTGCTACTGTTGAACTGAGTACCTTTTTATAAAAATATACTACAGATAAAAAAAATACATTTTTTTTACTGCAACAGCAGCCTTTAACCTAATACAGATTGCAAATAGGCTATGGAATACATGTATATCATTAAACCCTCTTCACTGGCATGTATGAAATATCTGCCAGGTCAGCAGAAGTACAATATGTTTAATTCTAACCTGTACTGCTAGATTTACTCTCATACGTTTTCTTGAATTGAGGTTGATATGTTCTTCACTTAACTTGTGTCCCATTGTCAACCCAACGACATCCCTATCTATTCCAAGATCCCGGTCATACAACCTGATTATTTGATCCCAAACAAGCGGCTGACCATCAATCTGAAATTCACCAAAGAATATTATATTTAAAATTACAAATACCTAAGACAGTATTTACAAAGCAGGGGTATCTATATAATTTTTTTAAAGTGTAACTAAAAATTTTCGAAAAGTGTCATAGTAAGAACTATTTTATTAGTCGACCTATGTCAAAAAGATGTCCTACAATCAATTTTAATACGCTTTTCACTGAGTAAAAAACATTTCTTGCTTTAAGTTGTGCTTATCTAATTCACATAGTTTTTCCTGAATTTCTATAATATATTCAGGTTAACCCGGAGATTTTGCATTTATCCATTTAAACATATTTTATATTTGACAAGCTAAATGCTTTACATGAGCACCAAAGTTTTGAAAATTCATTATCATCTGTCTTGATAGTTCTTAGAAAAACAGGTTTACCTGGAAATCATGGCAAGACTGAATTTTTCTTTCAGTTTTTAAATGATAAATAAAAGAGTTGATGAGCTATTACATCTTGAACCTAGTTAAGTTTACACCTATTATGTAGTTAGTGCTAAAATGAATACTAAACTTGCCTTGGCTATTCTGTTCACAAGTTAAACATACAACATGACTAACTTACTTAACAAAGTGCACCATCTGGAAGGTAAGCCATAGGGCTTTGCACACCATTTGTTGATTGTAATGTTGCCTAAAACCTAGAAAACATTACAACTCTACTTTTTCTTGATAAGCAATAAAATATATTATTATTAATATTGCATAGGCTTATAATATTTAAATTTAATTTTTTAATCATTACAAATGAGTGCTCCTAAAATATATTAAACAAATTGAAATAGTAAAAATGTTAAAGCAATTCAAACATCCCTCCTTGTTAATAATATTAGAAAAATTACATATTTAATAGAAATTAAATAAATCTTTATTTAATAGAAATTAAACAGCAAAAATTGAATATGTTGTTTAAAAATACGCAAGTGTAAAAACATATACATACCATAAGACTTCTACTTGAAGAGTTTCATGTGATTTTTCAAGGTTGTTTTTAGTGGTTTTTATCAAGTGAGGTACATCACAAATAAAAAACATCTTCCGGTCTGAGAAATAGTTTAAATAATACTTAAAAGATAACTATTTTGAACAATTTAATGTTGAGCCACTTTTCACTGGTTCTTATTGAAAACTGACATCTGTAGATTATAAATGCTAATAAATTTAGTGTAACTATATTCATTACTTTGTTATTTTTATTCATCTTTTTACAATTTTTATAACTATAATTATTTATACATACCAGGACAACACTAATTCCAAGTCCAGTAAATGACACCATCTTTAGTATTTTCTTCAGATTTGCAAGAATGGAGACGCATAAACTTTCTATTTGGAGGTGCACCATCAGCTACAATAGCCATCACCTTTAGACCAGCAGACTCTAATTGCCTTACACCATCCCATATAGTAAAGTACATTTGGCTACTAGAAAGACCTTCAGCAGAAGCAAAATGACCAAACACATATTTTAGAGAAGATGTGATGCCCCTCACCATTAAAACAGTTACATATGATGCCAACGGTATGTCTGTTGGATCTTCTACATTGCTCTTTCCTTTATTTTCTGTATATTTATTTTCAAAATTCAAGAGCAGCTCATTAATTGATCCACTTTCTGAAAAACCCACCTACTTTCCAGTAGTTGAGCTAAAGGCAAGCCCACTTTTTATTTTCATTTCGTCAACAATGATTGAAACATACATCTAGTGCTCTTTTATATTTGGTAAATCAATTTTTTTTGGTCAAGTTGTACATTACATCTTTATTAAAACCACAGCCTGGATCAGTAAAGTTGATATATTTCTGAACAGTATTTTTGCAAGGTAGATTTAAAAATGGTGTTGAACAAATATGACGATAGGCACTCAGAGATTTCAAATATAAACTGATGCACCATCTTTTAATTTAAGGATGCCACCTCATAGACCTTCTGTCTTTAAGTCCAGCCTGGATTTTTTGTTGCTGCCACAACAATGCTTGAGGTGAGTCCTCAGTAAATGGATTTTCTTTCCCATATTTTTCATATCTTTCCTCAATAATTGTGTGTTCCTCCTCTTCAATAGCAACCCCTTCTTCTATTATAGATTTTTCAAGTTTTTATTGCATACGTTGTTGTTTTGCAAGATTTTCTTTTCTTTCTCTAAAAGTTTAATTTTTGTTAATAATTCTGATTTAGAAAAGTATCGGTCATTTTTCATACTGTTAGATGAGATAGATGATTGGTTTTCATTACTCTTTCTTCTGGATTCCATTACACGCAAGTTAGTACGGTACATGGTACAAGAATTCCAACAGGCTTCGGAAAATATTAATGAAAAATCTTTATGTCTAATAACTTTAAAGTTATCAACTGTATTGCCTTCTTCCATCTCAGTTATTCCAACATCCTCATTTGATGTGCTTTGGAAATTTTTAAAATCGGAAAATTTATTTCTTATTAAATAGTGGAAGTCATTGTTACCTTTACATATGTTTACACATGAAATGGTTGAGAATATAATATCAGCAGATTGAAGATTTAGGTGAACTGGTAGTGATTTAATAACATTATTGGATAATGTCACTTCACGATTTAAAACAATTAGCCTCCACATGCTATTTGACTCTAATGACAATGTTTTGCTAATAATTTGGCGACAACTATTGATTTCAACTATTACAAAATAATTTTTGTTGTTTTCATTGTAACAGTCAAAACCATGTTTCGATGCAATTGCTTTTAACTGTTGATTTGTATTTATCACAGGTAATTTTTTATTTCTTCCAACTTTTGTGAGTGTGTTACATGCATAACAGGTTTCTGTGTGTTCAGTAAAAGTGAAGAACTTATCACTCCTTTCAATTACAAAGCTATTTTTTGTTTTTAAATCTAACCTATGTAAGACCATATAACATGATTTGCATAAATATTCAGGGTGTTCCTTTTCATGATCTGAAGTTATATCCGGCTTGTAAAAACTAAGAATTGTATGTTTATAGATAATAACAAGTTTTAATTGATAGTGGCTATCCTTTTTTATTTTTAAGCCGCACTTTCTACAAAAATTTTTCAAAGATTCCTCATGAAGACTCATTATTTATCCAGTAATGAGATAAAAGATATGTACATATACTTCTTTTGATATAATACCTATAAAAAGTTAAAAAAAAAGTTGTGCATCATTTGTAGAATAGATAAAATTTGACACTAAAGATACAATCTACAAGATAGCAATATCTTAATAACAATTGCATAATAAAATTGATAAGATTATCTTATTATTCTTAATAATATAGATTAATAGTAAGATCTTATTATAACAACAACAACACTGATGTTAATAATAATGAGATTATTTTATTATAATAGCAATAGCATTATTGTTAATAATAATAAGATTATAATCTTATTAATTTTATGACTATATTTGTTATTATTAAGTTTTATTTATTTACTATCATTATTATTAAATAAAGTAGTTTACACTGACTGTTTAAAAACGTTTTATTAAAAATAAAAATTAAAGATGCATACTTTATATTTCTTTCTAGTTTCTGAAACTAATAATTTTTTATACGAATTGTAAGATGCTTTTAGTTAAAATACCTTTAAATTTTTAACTTAATAAAAATTAAAATGCGATTTATGAAACAAAAATTAGAAACTTCATAAAAAGGTGGTCCGCGAAAAAACAACACATATTTATTAAAAAAAAAAGCGAGGCAAATAAGTTTGACATTTCCTACAAAAGTTTGAAATATTCCCTTATTTAAACCCTAAAGTGGGAAGTATATTTAGAGAATGGGGTGAAAAGAACACTGAAAATATCTTATTCGTCCTTTAAATTATATCATAGTAATTTCAATTTAGCGTAAAAAATTCGCTTCACTTTATACTATCTATTCTTGTAAACTATACATTGCCTTTGTGCAAAAGCTTAGTTTTAGACGTCAAAGTTTAACCTTAGGTAACTTTTTATTGAGCAAAGTACATAACTCAACTGTACCTTTTTTAAACTTATGAATTATTTTTGAATAACTTATGTGTCTTTTATAACCTTAAGCTTCAGTATATACATAATTATAATGGGTTTACCGAGTGAAGTATAGCGAAACAAATTTGACGGGTAGACATTGGAATGTCTGTATCTTATATTTAGAAAATTGACGGTAACACGCATAGATTTTAGCCATTTGGCGGTACCTCTGATCTTAAACAATGCGTTGAACGTCCATCTTATTTTACGTCCTTGAACGCACTGAACATTATAATGCCTCTTTAGTAAAAAAAATAATGAGCGATCCAAAAGCTGCAGTTTGTGCAAACAATAATGAGGGAGCAAATGCGTACGAATACCATTTTCCTTTGCATATTGAATAGATTCAAGAGATACATGAGATTCATAATTGTCCAACAGCGGCAGGACCGTTTTTTCAACTGTTGCTTTACAATGTTTCACGAAATGTTTTAAAAACAGAAACACCGCTATTACTTCGCCACTTAATGAAGGACCTCTCCGAGAAAGGCCCTGGGTGTTGGAGGCGATATCTTTCATATTCCTCAAATGGTAACGACTCTAAAATTACAAATAGAAGGATATAATAAAATTTAAAAATATTTACAATTTTTTTTAATCAAAATATAAAGTATAACCTCACCATTTTCACAGGATAAAGAAGATGCTAAAAATAAGTAAAAAAAAAGTAAATTAAAAAGGGGTAAACTTGTGAGAAATTTAATTTTAATAAAAATATGAGTAAAATGCAAACGGTTTAAAAGTGTTACATTTATATTAAATAATTCATTCACCTATGGCACATATTTCTCCATAAAAAATAAATAAAATTTAAAACAAAGCCCTACCAGTTATGCTTCTACCAGACACTAAAGACAAAAAATATACCTCAGAATAATTGATAGAATAATATTTACATACAAATAAGTATATAATTTTTTTTTTTTTTACCTATTCTCCTCATATCTTTTATGAAGTTGTCTAAAGTAAGAAAAAAGATAACTGAAGCTAAAACTAACAAAAACTAAACTAAAATTAACTATAAACTAAACCAAAACTATAAACTAAAATTAACTTTATATTTTAATATCTGTACCTAGTAAGACAAAGGTCGGTTATCCAGTTTTTTGTGAAAATAAGACCTTTTTAGTTATTTCAGTAACGGGTGATGCGGAAGTCATTGGACAAAATAAAAACGTCAATAACATATTTATAAATTAAAAAACAAACTACGATTATATTTTATTTAAATAAAGCATTTATCTTTTAATAAAAATATATTTTTTTTTATATGAAAAAACACCACCATCTGCAATTGATCTCAATTTTGCTCTGGCACCTTTAAAATGTGACTGTAAAAAGTTTAAATCAATTTCTTGTAGTTTTAGTTTAATGCGATCAATCAAAACTTGCTCTGTTGAAGCTTGCCAATCTCCCTCGTAAACCTTCTGTGCCAAATGTCCCCAAAAATTTTCAATTGGTCGTACTTGAGGCATATTTGTGGGATTGGATTCTTTATCACTTTCTGGGCATGTCTTTTTGTTGTTTGTGTAGTATCCAGATTTTCCAGGCATGTTGTGCCCTGCAAAACAAAAGTATTTTTCGTCATCGATGATTAGAAGCGATTTTGTGTTATTATGAGTTGGTTAACTAGTTTCCTGCTTTTTTTCTTTGCCTTTATTTGTTGTTCTATAGTGTATTTTGGAGTCTTTTTGCGTTTTCTATATATAATATTCATTTTTTTTAACTGACGACCAATTGTCGATTGATTTACACCGAATTTAATACCCATTTTTCTCTGACTGACCCCTTTTTGTTTGTTGACAAGTCTTGTTTATTTGGCTTTCTTTTCTCTAGTCCAGGATGTAGGACGACCAGAGTGCTTTCTTTCAGAAAACGATTGAACAGTTTCAAGTCTTTTTAGGTTATCATATATTGTACTTCGAGGAAATCCTTCCTTTTCAAAATGATTTACGATTTTTTTTTTTTTTTTATATTAGGTTTATTTACAAAAAACATTTTTAGTCGCTTTTGAAAAGATTCTAGTTCAGCTGCATTTATCCTCCTTTTAAATAATTGTGTTTTAAATAATAACGATTATGTTTTATGGAACGTTTATGCCTACGCATAAAACCACAAAAAGTAATTATTATGCTCAAATAATGAAATTAGGATTTGTCCGAACTTCTGCATCACCCGTTATACAAGTAGAATTTTTTCATATGATTTAATAATATATTTATATATACATATATATATATATATATATATATATATATATATATATATATATATATATATGTAAATTCATATATGTACATACATATATATAAAAGAAGATATAGATCTGTATATATTTATTGTATTTGAAATATAAAAAAATGGTTAATTATAAAAAAATATTTGTGTGGAATTAATTCAAATGCAATATCACAGATAAAAAAAATACTGGGTGAGCGTATCTTCTGTGGGAAGCAGTTTGTAAAAATTCAACTCGTATGAAACGGTACTAGTTAAAAACTAAAAAAATGTATCAAATGATGTAAAATAAAATTTTAATATAAAAGGAAATTTATTTAATACTAAACTCGTTGCAGAAATTGTTGTTAGTTCATCTAAGGATATAGATGATGAAGGTATTGACAATGGGCATAAAAAAATAGTAAGCAATAATATTTCTTCAGTTTTTTGTAATCTAGTTGATATTTTTGTTGTAATAACTTCTGCATTTAGTCAATTTGTACAGAGTTCTTTATCAGTTAATGCAACTGCTGCAGAACCTCTCCCAAGTTCTTCTTTATCATTCGATCGTAATTTAAATGGTATGAAACGTTGGATGGATACTTGTGACCAGTAAAACCATGAAGATTTAGAAATAACATTTTCAAAAGCCATATATGGAGCTGCTACTACATTTTTGATAGCTGATAATCCATTATAGAGAAACTTTTTTAAACAACTAAGACCTACTTGGAACCCACGATTTTGGTATAAACTTGCAAGATCTATGTTAAAACTGTGACATTCACGGATTGAAACTGAAAAATCAGTTCTAATTAAAAAAATGTTCAGTGTGTGTTTTGATGTCTGATGGATGGTCAGATGTTTGCAATGATTACCACATACAGTTTCTTCTTTCCACACCAAAACCAATATTTCTTAAAACATTTTATCCTGATAGCAGCGGCCATACAACTGAGTATATTTTTGATATCACAAACTCTGTAATTAAGGAAAGTCATGTTAAACTTGTTGCCTTTATATCAGGCCATGCATCAAATATGACGAAGGCATAAAAGCAGGAACAACAAACATTCAGAAATTTTTTGTTTCAGTGTAGGGCACATGCACTGGAGCTCCTGGCTACAGATATACTTTCATCTGTTCAGTTTAACCACCTTCAACACAAGAAAGTGTCTGGTTTCTTTAGAAAGAAGCAAGTTCTAAAGCATGTGATGTTAGAACACCACATTGAAAAAGTCTAAACTAGTTTGCCAACAAAGTATGCATACAAGAAGGTCAATTGCTTTTACTATGATTAAAAGAAATAAGGATCTTCAAGATGTTTTGCGTATTTCAATTTCAGATGTTCGAGTTTATGTAAGTATATATACGTGCACATGGTTAAGTAAAACAAAATTCTGTGAATAATACTTTACATGACACTGTGTCATTTTGGTCAATAAGTGTGTTTTGCATAAAACTACTAGCAGCACTTCGAAATGTAGTTAAGTCTGCAGATGGAGATCTTGTTTGTGCGTCTATAATGACTCGGTTATGAAACTATGTTACCAACAACTTTAATGAAGTGTTATTAAATAGTGATTGTGAAATGCCTTAAGATAAAATAAAGTTGCTTACCACGGCTGTTGAAAGGCGAAGAAAATTCAGTGTGTGTGATATTTAAAAAGCAGCAAATCTTTTGGATCGTAGATTTATGGGAAACAAGTTGATAGAATTAGAAAAAAGACAGATTCTTTCAACAATCGTAAAATTTGGATTAAAATTTCAGTTATTAGGTGGGGTGACTATGAAAGATTTGATGACTTTTAAATTCAAATCTTTTTTTACGGCAATAAAATGATTTGGGAAACAGTTGACATTATCATTGACCCATTTTATTGGTGGTCTGCCTTCTGTAAACAAAAATCTTAGCAGAATATTGCATTTTAGATGCTCTCATTAGCTGCCTCATCAGCTGCAGTTGAGCACAGAAATAAAGAATACGCACCGCAAAAAAAAAAAAGAAACGTATTAGACTGTCGGATGCTCTGAGCGCAACAGTAATAAAAGTTGTTTTTAATATTAAAATACAACAATCTGCGAAAAAGAAAAAGAAGCAGGCTCAAACAGCGCTCCAGTTCTCCGATTGTCCTATAGAGATGTTCTTTTCTTCCATTTTATCATTTAAAGGTAACATAAAGTAATTGATCATCATATATGTAAAAAGTATTTTTGTCGAGTTATTATTTCTCTATATATAATTTTAGTTCTTATGTAGCTGAGCATCATTATGGAGCCATTTCAATATAAAATATTCGTTCTTCACGTTTAATGAAAATATTATAAATTATAAAAATTTAATTATACACAGTCAAAAGTTTCTTTAGGCTCGCGACCACCTCATAAAATCCAAAGAATTAAACCGGTATCAGTGGTACCTTCTTAGGATCGATCTGATTCACAATCAGATGCTAATAATGAATTATTCACAGTAGGTTTTCGAAGGAAGCAAGAGCTGGCGTAGTGGATGTGGTTTTGGGTGGAGGAGGAGGGATAATTTTAGTTCAAATTCAATAAACTGGGGGAGGGACGGGACGGTCCGAATAAATAGTTAAGTGGGAAACTTTACATAACACGATCTAAGCAATTTAATTCCAGTGTGGCTTGCGGTCAAATGTGTTTTTTAACAGCTCTTTTAATTATAATTTTAATAGGATCAAATATACTTATGAAAGTTTATTACTATGAAAAATTACTATAAACAAAAAACAAGTTTATGACAAATCAAAATTTGCAAGAGTCTTAAAGCCTGATTATACTGAAAATATTTATTCTTATCAGTGATTGATATATATATATATATATATATATATATATATATATATATATATATATATATATATATATATATATATGTCTACATATATATATATATACATATATATATATATATAATATATTTCTACATATATATATATATATATATATATATATATATATATATATATATATATATATATATATATATATTTGATTTGTTTTAAGTTATATTTTTTTTTGTTTATTACAAGTAAAAATTATTAAATGGGGGTAGGGGTTATAAAAAAGTCGGGGAAGGTCGGGAGAGTTTCCTAAAATTAAGAAACATCCTTATCGTGCACTATGCTCCTTAGAGTAATATAGCTTTGAATGTATATATTTCGTGAAATGTAAACTTGTTTAATCTGCTGCCTATTCTCAATTTCAGTCTATTTTATAAAAATGAAATCAAAAAGAGTTAATGGCTCCGGAATGGAGTGTATAATCGGCAGAATAAAAATTTACAGCTTAAACCTTTTTAAAACCAAAAATCTGAAATAAAGGCATTAGGTAAAGTGTTTATCAAAAATCATAATTTAACAAAGCAGGGCTCTGACTAGATTGGTACAGCTGGCATTTGACCTTTGTAAAAGATCAAATCCTGTCACGTAGGGCCTCATTTACTTATTTTGCATTGAAGCATCTAAATTTTTTTATCCATTGTCTTATGATGAGGAAAATACAAGAGAACTTGGATGGCCACACCTTAATATACAAACATTCTATTTCACCTTACATATTTTTTCATAAGGAACTACTGATTTAAAATAATAATAAAGAATTTTTTCAGTGTATGTATTGATGTGAAAGTACAGTCAAAACGGCTGATTAATTAAATAAGCTACAGGTGTAGCGGTAGAGCGATCGCATCATCAGCAATTAGTTCTCAGTACAATGACGCTACGGCTTTATTCGGCTTGTGCTTAGAGTTAAGAGAAATTTCTATAAAAACCAAATTAAAAACTAATAAATAAAGATGAGTAACCTTCTTGAATGCTGTAGCACCCTCAGCCTAGGGAAGGTGAACATACAAACAGCAAAAACACAGGCTGTATACATCGTTTCTAACCCCCGAATTTTTTTAGAAAACATTTATGTGCTTGAATCTTGTTCGCTTTATTGGTTAGGTTGGAAACGGGGAACCAACTCAAAAAATACATTTTTCTATGTGGATGTATTCTTTGATAAGGCATATTGGTTTCTGAGATGTTAGTTTTCTGTTTTAAAAAAATTTTTTTTTTTAATCTTTGAAAAACAAATTTTTTAACGAAAAATTTAGCTATTCCTATTTAAAATTTATCGGTAAATTTTACCGGTAAATTTTTAATCAAAATTTCCGGAAAATTTACATCACTTAAGTTAAAATGAACGACATTAAATAGCACTGTCCATCGCACATTGGAGTATTTAAGGTTAAAAATTGATGAAAACTTATTTTATGGCTTTAATCAATTAGATAAACAATAAAAAGCAGTTTGAAATCATAATATTTAAAGTAATTAAGTAGGTTTTTTTTTACCCAAAACACACACTTTTGCATATAAACCATACAAAAAGAAGTTTAAAAAAGAAAAAATTAAGAAAAAAACTAAACAACAATATATAGTGTCAAACTTCAATTAAAACATTTAATGCATTAAGAGTAAAAATTTAAAAAAAATGAGATGCAAATACAAACAATTTAAACAAAATGAAATATACAAATACACATACTATAAAGGTGAAAAAATACTTGAAATAAAAAAATATACTTTAAAAACGATAAAGAATAAACAGTAATCTGATTCATTTTCGCTAGATGCCTCCTCCTCATACTGTTGTAATTCGTTCAATGTTTCTGGAGCAAGAACTCTAATGTTTAACTGGAAAAAGAACTTCTTTTATTCTTGAGCCTCTTTCTGGCACTGCTCAACAAAGGATTGGAACTTAACAGAAGTCTGTTTAGAATATCCTTATTACAAATTTCTCTTGAAAATTTCCTCGAGTAATTCTGTCTATAATCACGGAAGGACTTGTTTCGAATCTTAGCCGCTTCTTTCAATAGCTGACCAATAGGCAGTAAAGCTTGATCACTTATTGTTGCACTATTTCTCAATATCTTGTGCATTGTAGGAGTCATTAGGTATCAGCCATAAATTTCAACATAAAGTTCTGCTGTCAGTTCTGCAAACTTTTCAAATTTTTTGATATCTATTTTATATCCACTTGACAAGGTTTTCAAAATAATACTACAATTTTTAAAAAGTCCAACGTTAACTCCTGAATGCAGGATGAGGTTTGAGGATCTGAGAAAAATCTTTTTGATGTACTGCCATCATTAGTATTCCCGAAACCTGCAGTTGGAATATCCACCAGCAGCCCCATTTTCTCTTTGAATTTGTTTTGTATGTTTTTTGTTTTGTTTTGGACACAATTATTTTATCATCTTGTGTTCTGGCTCGCCATTTATTTTTGGAATATGGTTTGATAACTGTAGTAAAGATTTAAAAAATCCAATCCTTGGATGTAATATTGAAAAATGAAATTTAAGGGCATCTGGGTTATCTATGTTTTTTATGGTTAAGTTATTAAAATCTTTTGACGTTACTCCACATATATAGCCCCTCATAGTAGATGTCGTATTGGTTGCAGCATTGCATACTTTTGTAATAACCATTGAAAATGCCAAGGTATGCTTTATATGTATAATGCCACCAAAAAAACTTTGGTTTTTTTGGTGGCATTGTACATATAAAGCATACCTTTTTTTGGTGGCATTATACATATATTTCAGTTTATCTTTAGTTTTTTATTTGATCTTCTACATAGCAGATTTCTTCATTTGTTATACCATTTGTTTCATGGATAAAATGAATTTTATTGGGCAGCAATATCTTGTAGAAGGGGGCAATGGTTTTTGCCAAATAATCTTCTAACTACCAATATAAACCGTAGAGGACAAATGAACTTTGAAAATGTTTAAGTGTTTGCTGCTGTGAGCCATCACAACCCCATTTTGATAACATCTCTAAATTGCTTTTTTATTTTTCGTTTAAGGTTTTCAAAACTTCTAATCTAGAAGTTTTGGAATAATCTAGATATTCACACAAGCGTCTAATCTAGAAGGCTAGACGCTTGTGTGAATATCTAAATATTTTAGATTAATACACAAGCGTCTAGTCTGATCTATAAAATATCTTGTAGTTTAATTTCACAACACGTTTCTAAAATTGTCATTAACTATTGTGGCGGATAAAATTGTTTTTTTTATTCTTTATAACGAATAAGATGGATCAATATTATTGTTGGCAGTTTGAATTATTTCATATTGTTTCCTTGTCATTTGACTTCTACAAAAATCGATAATGCTTCCGATGGTGTGTGTTTTTTTATAACATTCGTCTGAATGGAACTAAAGTTTTCTCTATATTTTTTTGCCTTTCCGGTGAACAGCAAATATCTTTCATTAATCTAGACGCGTCACAATGTCCTGGATTACGCTGACTCATTTGGGCAACATAGGTTAGTTGTTTAGAAGATATTTGTTTGCTCAAAGCTTTTGTTCTACGTCTCTTGCTTGGCGAACTCAACACCTCGAAGTCTTTTGATGGTCGAACAGGTCTTTTGATGGTCGAACAGGCCTACAGGTGAGTAAACTTATGATAGCATTCAGCCATAGTTCATTGTGCTTCAAAAAAGTTCTTCTACGTTGTTAGCAGCTATCCATTTTTGTTTAACATGAAACTTGAAAGTATTTAAGGCGTTTTTTAGTAAACTTTGTTCATTTTTAGTACATTTTGTAATAATTTTGAGATGATCTTCTAAAAAAGCAAATTTGTCATCAATTTTTTTCTTCGGACATTGTTTCATAACATCGTAAAGTCCTTTACTAGTCATCTTTTTCATAATTGGTTGGGATTCTGAAAAAAAAATGAAAAAAGTTTATTTTCAAAGAACAATGCTTTTGTCGTATTATTTAATGAAAAATTGAATTTAAAAAAATGGAAGATTTAATTGGAACCTTTTGTTTTAAAAATGTTAACAAGAATAACTAATGTTTGAAGTTACATAAAACATCTTAGCTTAGTTTGGCTTAATTCATATACGAAAACGGTTTTGAATATTGTATATATTAAAAAAAAACCTATTATTTTTAGTCACGAATATATATTAACAAAAATCTTACTTTATAAAGTAAAATGAAAAAAATATACATTTATTTTGTATGTACATACCTTCTTTTTCAACGTTCATCGGTGGTTTATTAAAGGTTTTACAGCATACAAGCATAAATAATACTTTTAAAAGTTGCGTTCGACTGAAAGCATAAAAAACAAATACAAAGAGCTCGCGCGAAGTTCGATTTTAAACTACTGTTATACCTGGAAAGGGAAGTGGGCAACATTAAAATTGTTGTTTAGTGATGTAGCCTTTATAAAGCTTTCATTATAAACAATACTTTTTTCATCTACTCGACTACACCTTTTCAAGATGTAATTGAGAACTTGAAAGTTGTAATTGAGAAAGGTAAGATGTAATTTAAAAGATGAAAGTTGCAATTGAGAAAGGTAAGATGTAATTTAGAAGATGAAAGTTGTAAATAAGAAATCGTAAGATGTAATTGAAAAGATAAAAGTTGTAATTGAGAAAAGTACTAAAAATACAAAGTTCTATGTATTTTGAATTTTATAGTCCTAATATACTTTATAATTTAAGGCTCGAAATAATAATATAATATCAATAAAATATAAAATGCAAGGAAAATGGCATTTGAGATTTAGGCGGCAATTGGAAAAGTCTTATTGGGTGTCAATTAAAACTTTCTTTTATTTTTATTTGTATAAAATTTGATTAAGATTTTAGATGAATAATAAATAAAACACAAATAATTTATTTATTTAAAAATTTAAAATTTAAATTTAAGCAACATCATTAAAAATTTCCAAACTAGCGTGACATGAAGCATTGTCTGTTACGATGACCAAATCGTCTATACAATTCCCAATTGCTCTTTTTCCCTGTTCGGCAAGTCCATGCATTTTTCTACAAAAAAGATAAAAATTTGTTTTATACAACCAAACTATTTGATGACCATTTGTGATTTGTTCGTTAATGTTTCTAACATATTCAGCTCTTTTTTTGTTTGTTTTCATTACTATTTATTGTAGTAGGGTCCTTGTTTGCGCCAGAGTCACCCAATCGTTGTCTTGCTCAGCGCATTTAGTTACTCTTTTTCTATCATTCGATGAAGATAAAACTTATAAATTTTTTCTTTCAAATTGTTCAGTTGTATGTATTTTATGTCTACAAATTGAACAGGGTGGTTCTGGTTGTTCCAAAAGTGGTTGTAAACAAGTTTGGTAAAATAAATGCTGGCACGGATTTCTATTCATATTGTATTGACAAATAACACAACAATCTTTCAATTCCATTACTTTATTACTGTAATGCTGGTGCATACAAATGCTAAATTTGATATTATTAACTTATTAAAAGGCATGTCCAAGAAGATCTTTCATAATGACCTTTAAGCTTACATTGAATTCGCAAGTACAAATGTATTCTTATTTATATATTACTATTTCTTAAGTACAACTTTTGTTTTTCAAGTTACTTATTGCGATTTCTTATTTACATGTTGGGCTTCTCAGTTACATTTTAAAATTTCTTAATTACATATTGTGTGTCTTAATTACATATTGTGACTTCTAAATTACATGTAATATTTGTCAATTACTTCTAACTTTTCTTAATTACAACTTCAAAGTTCTCAATTCCATCTTAAAAAGGTGTAGTCCAGAAAGTAACATCGTAATAGCAGAACTAAAAGAGGCATATAGAGGTTATCGAGATACCTAGTTATATCGTCATAGTTATATAGTTATTGTTATAAAGTATAGTTATAATCGAGATAAAAAGCAAATAGTATACTTTTACAAAACTCCTGTAATCGACTTTAAATAACTGTTACCTTGAAATACTTCACTGTGCGTCGACAATATACTTTTGAAAATGTTTGCATTTGTTAAAGTTCCTTAATTTTTTAAATATATAAATATTCACTTTACATTACTAGATGCATTTCTACTTTAATTAAAATGCGGGATTAATTATTTAAATCTTTTTTTATTTATTACACCTTAACTAAGTGTCGTTTGATCAAATAATAAATGAATAATGATAAGTTAATAAATTTTGGTATTTGAAATTTGGCAAATTATTATAATGCAGGAATAAGAACTTTTTTCCTAATATGATTATGTTTATATTTTATGATAATAACATTATTTCTCTAAGTATACTTTAGCATACCTTAAAAGGCCTAACATTTTGCTCATCCTCTTATTTTTATCACTTCACGATGGTCATTTGCATACTATAAATCAATTCATTATACTTTATGCTTATTATATTAGGAAATAAGTCAACTAAAAAAAATATGTCTTAAAACAACTAATGTTTCAAAAGGATTTTTAGTTAAAAATTCCATTAAGACTTTTGTATTGTATTCTGTTTTCTGAATTACTCATGGAGTGTGTAATTTAGAAAAAGTCAAACATCTTCCTTAATTCATGTTTGGTTGGTTTTCAGTTGAAATGTTAACTGTACATTGTTGATAAAATAAAGAAGCAAGACTAATACAAGTTTTGTTAAGGTAGGATTTATTTCTCGACAACAAGAAGAACATATAAATCCCAGATGATACACTGCAGTAAAAATTTCATTTAAAAATTGTCTACTTAAAAACAATCTACTTTTGGTTGGCAAAGAAGTTTCCAATATTTAATCTTTATTAATCGTTAAAAAATAATTCACACCATAAAAGGTCACAAATAAGATCTATTAAATTTTAAAAAAATATTTTACCATAATGCACGTTTAAAAGATCTGTCAATAAAGTCTTATGTATTAAACTTATATTTTCCTGGTAAACTTTTTTTCCAGTAACTTATTTCCAGTAAAAGATAATTTTTTTTCCGGTAGAGTAAAAACTTTTTTCCAGTAAAATGTTTGTGTTAAGAAATCAGTTTTTTACCAGTAAAGTGATTTTCCGGTATTCAAACTTCCAAGTAGAAAGTTTTTGTTTTTCAGCAGAAAATTTTTTCTTGAAAAATACTTCAAGTACTTCAAAATGGATTTTGGAATAAAATTCCAAAAGAAACTAAAATCTATTTTGAATTAAACAAATGTTTACCAAACTTCACAAAGTTTTATTTGACTTGAAGATTGATATTTAAAATTCACATAAACACATAAACTTCACATAAATGTTATACTTTATCCAATAGATTTAGATCAGGATTGCAGTTAACGATCAGGACTTTTTCACTGAATCAGCAAGTCTTTTTGAGCTTTTTTTGGACGACCTGGCTTTTTATTTTGGTGCATTTGAATATTTTTGGCTTCAGGAGGTGGATTGTACAGTTTCAAACGTATTGCTATTCCTACTAAATGCTTACAGCAGTAATATTTGAAGAAATGAGGACAAGTACATTTTGTATCTTGCCAATTTTTATCTTTTATCTAAACCACGCTAAATCATCTGATCGACTCTATATTAGTTCTTAACAAATTCATCAAAAGTGGCTTGATTTTGATTCTTGTAGATCAAAATAACTTCTTTTTTAATTTTTCTCCCAACTTGGTATGTGATAAAATTTTCTGCTTCTTTATTTTCTGTAAGAATTTCTTTCTTGGATTTTACCCATTGATATGCTGATGTCTTGATAGCCAAACTGATTGTTGTTGTTTTTAAAAACAATTTCAGATTATTTTGGCAACAACTTTGAACTTGCTTATAAAAAATCGTTCATGAAAGGTGCGCTCATCTTTAACTACTCTGTTGCATGACTCAAGACAGTTGTTAGTGCTTGAGGTGAAATGTCTAGAGTCCTCATACCAATTGGAGTTAGTGTTAACCCACTCTGTTCTAAAGTAAAGTAAAAACAGATGTTCTTGGTCATCCCACTTTTTAAAAAACTGATTGATGGCAATTAAGAGAGATTCTGGGCTGGATAACTTTTGTAATGTTTCAATATCTGTCAAAATTGATGTTCTGTTCTCTATTTTCACCATGAATTTAATTTTCTGTGAAACATTTTGGTACGTGTGTTCCCAACACATCACGATTTTATTTTTTTCACCAAAAACTATCTTAAAATTTTGAATGGATAGAAACCAAAACCTCAGGATTCATAACAACTTCAAAAAAATATTGGACACCTTTTCTCAAAGCTTCACATAAAAATATAAAATCTCCAGTTTTATTCAGACATAAAACTCCTATTTCAAAATGATAAAAATGGCAGTCGGAATTAGATGTACCAACAAAAAAAACTGGATAGCCTTGCCAAATAAGTTTGTAAGTAGCATCAGCAAGGATGATCTCTGCATCTTTGGCAAGACTAAATAAATGTTTGGTTGAAGAAAAGAATCTGAAAAGGAATTCTTCATCATATGTCACTGTATAGGACACAATAATTAATGTATGTTCATCTATTGAGACTGAAGAGTTTTCAATAAGCCATATTTTCAATTCACCTAGACTGATTTTAGTGACTCCAAACTTTTTTTCCTTAACTTTACTAGGATGTTATTCAGTTGCGTTTGAGATGATACACAAAAGTCAATTTTGGCCAAATAGTCACGAATTTGTTTGTTGATTTTAAACTAAACTTTTTCAGAAAGTTTTACTTCTCTTTTAGTGTCAATAGAATCATGTGTGTGTTGTGAAGCTGCTCTGTATAATACATTAGATGAGAAACTGTCATACAAAATATAAAGGACATTGACAAGACATTGAGCTCCTTTAACTTTCACAAGATTACATCGGTAGTAGTCTTTCGACCTTCTTCAGCTTTGTTTCGAAAACAAAAACTCTAATTTTTTATCTTTGTTCAAAGATTCTTTGACTTCATTTAAATTTTCTAATTTGCAGTAAAGTTCGCATTGCTAGTACGTTGTTTTTTTTTGAGATTAAGGTATTGAATCAGCTTCAATTTCTAATGAGTATTGAGAAATGGAATTCATAATGTATTATGATTAAAAGAAATCAAAATATTGCCCTAATAATTGAAAAATTACTTACAAAAAAAAGTAAAATGATGTACCTAACTGCTACTGCTACTGCTACTGCTGCTGCTGCTGCTCCTGCTCCTCCTTCTCCTTCTCCTACTCCTACTACCACTACTATTCCTACTACTACTGCTACTATTACTACTACTACTACTACTACTACTACGACGACTACTCCTACTACTACGCCATTTATATATATATATATATATATATATATATTTATATATATATATATATATATATATATATATATATATACATATATATATATATATATATATATATATATATATATATATGAAATTTTATTTTACTAGAAATAATATCAAGTTACTGGAGACTAAGTTAATTACTCGCAGTTTATTTACTTACCGAAGATTTATTATTTTCTACTGAAAATAATGTTTATTTTACAAGAATTGGTAGAAAGTGAAACCAAGAAAAAAGCTATTTTGTTCTGGTCATTTAAATGTTGCGGTTAAAAAAACAACAACATTAAATTATATTCAATGATGCTTTTTATTATATAGTATGCAAACTATCATGGTGAATTAATAATAGAAAAAAGAAAAAAACAATAAAAAATTTTTTTTATTAAAAATAGCAATAAGGACATCTCTTACCATTTAAACATACATGATTAGGAATACAATGAAAAATAGTAAAAAATTTATGGAAAATACTTTAACTCCAAAAAAAATTGATTTTCTAAAACTTAAAGTTTCAAACAAATTTACCTGATAGGTTCAAAACTTTGGTTTTTGATATACTTTTTTATTTTAACAAGATTAGTTTTTTGTCAAAAAACCAGGAAGTCCCAAAATGGGCTTAAGCTTTATATCTTTTTTTTTCCTCTGGCTTGGTGTCCAGGAGCCCAATAAGTGTTAAGTGTCTTATGATAAGCAATGATAAAGGTATTTATGAGGTTATATGATTTGGAACCTAAAAGTAATAATTTTGTTTCCAAAAGTAGTCAATAAGCCTATTTATGCTTTTCGACCCAAATATTATAAATACATTTTTCTAATAAGAAACTTGTTTATTATCAGAAAAATAGGGTTATTACATATTAAATCATTTTACCATTTTTACCATTTCAGATTTGATATAATTTTGATCAATCACAGATTATATGAAAAATCACAATCCTGAAAATTTCAGCTTGAATAACTGAACTGTTTTGAAGTTATGATTAATTCAATACTGAAAAAAGTTGAAAAAATTTGAGTATCTGGAGCTAACAGAAAATTTTTTTGATTTTTGACTGACCAAAACTTTTTAAATAAAATAGTTGATAACTATAACAATTTTTAGAGTAACAGTTTTTTTTAAACATGTTTTTGAGTTCTTTTTCTCTATAGCCACTAAAAAACGCAATATTAGAAAACTTTTGGAAACTTTAATGTGACGTTACCTACAGAAAAGAAGTACTAATTTTTTGTTACTCTAATGTACTTAGGGTAACCAGCTGTGATAAAAAGCAAAATTATGCGTTAAAAGTTAAACTAATACTTAAAGCAGTCTGTTAAAGTATCACTTTTTTTTGAAAAGTTTAATGAATTACATATAAGTTATGAGACTTTTTACAGTGGAGATTCTATATATGATTATCGCTACAAAAAAAATTTAAAAACCTATTTTCTATCTTATGACATGACTGTAGCCCTATGACTTAAATGTATATTTTTAATTTTTCCCTGAATAAATCAGTTTTCCCTGAAGTGATATTTATTGGAAATATCTCCACTCAAAAATGTTAGTAAATGCGACAAATTAGAATGTGGAAGCAAAAAGGTGAAAAACTTGATACAATTATGACAAAATTAGTAGCTCCCGCATTGGATGTAGACCCAAAAAATATCAGAAAAAATAACTTAAAAAAAATAAGTGCATAAACTGTAATAATTTTGACAAACTTTTTGATGCAAAATAAAAAAAATAATAAAAAAAGAAAAAAAATGTTACTTTCATTAATTCCTGATAGTTAGTTAATTAAAAAAACTTAATATTTTTCGTTAAAGAATATCTTGTTAAAAAAGCTCGAAAGTGGACAGCAGGAGAAGTCACTCAGTTGTTGTATGTTCTTATCATCAAAAAGCTAAGTTAATGTGCTCTGCTTTACTTAAGGGCCTTTCATTTGATCTGCTCAAAGTTCGTTTGATTATTTGCAAAGATGATGAAAGTATGTGTTTGATGATGAAAGTATATATTTATTATATAGTGTGATGATAAAAGTATGTGTTTATAATATAGATATTTGAAACTGCATGTTTCATATATATTCTGACTGCCCTGGTAAAGTAAGTTTAAAGGCTTACTTTGAAAATGTGTGTAAAAAGAATGATTTTGATTTTAACATTCAGATTACATATAAACAAAGGTTATAAACTGACCAAACGACTACCAAAATGCACTAGTGATGGACTAACCAAGCTATTAAGTTTACCCAAACTCCAAGTGAAACTTTGCATAATCAAAGAAGTACAAGCTTCCAACTTATCGGAGGCAAAAAGATCAACACACCTGTCGTTTTATTATGGAATTTGCAGAGAGCTGTTTTTTTGTTGTGCAAGATGATGATCGAAAGTACTGTACTGAAAAGCCAATTAAGCTACCTAACATTCGTTAGCTGTTTATTACAAAGATTAAAATGATCAACTTAAATGTGAATGCAAATTAACCATCTTTGCCATAAAGAAAAAGTGTTCATTGTTTTGTTACAAAGTTACGATGTTTGTTCAAAATCTAACTTCCTACAATCAATAAAATAAAATAGTTCAGTGAGTCTGCTGTGTTACAATACAACTGTTTACATTGATGTTAGAAGGTGATAACATATTTTATCAAGTGATGATTATATTAACCAGGAAATTTGTTTTAACTTCCAGAAACGATATGAAGAAATGAGTACAGTTTCAAACAGCTCAGTTTTATACCAGTTAGAGAGGAGGTTTTTGAACTATGAGTCTCTAGTGACACTGTCGATGATAACTCATTTGCTGAAAAATGTTAACTTGGTATCAAAAGTTCTTTCAAATTTTAAATCCAATAAATACATTACATACTTTTGCGGTGATAAATTGTATAATAATATATACATAGGGTTTGTGCTTGAGATTTGTATTAAAAACCAGAATGTTAATGTGAAGTTAATGCTTAGAATCAAATTAAACTTGAAATGGACTAATGATATCAGTTTTTGTCCTAAAAAACTAAATTTGATATGGATAGATAATGTCAGTTAATGAAGTCAGGTTTTGTCATTTCGACAAAGAAGTATGTTGAAAAATTTTCCAACTTATTTTAACTGTTTACGCTCTTTTCTATACCTGCAAAGTGAATGTTATTTATTACTAAATAAATAACATTTATTACTAAATAAATAAATTATTTTAAATATGCTAGTGTTAAAGTAAATTTTTACACGAAATTTTCATTTTTACTATAAGTGGTTAATCTTAATACACAAAAGTAGTAAAGAAGGTGGTAAAAATTTAAATCAAATCTTAGGTGGTACTCTGGGGCTCTTTTTAAAAACTAGTTAATTTTCTAACCAAGTAGGTTTTAAGAAATTAGCACTAGAAGCCAAAATCTTATGAATCTATTAGTACTAAATTACTTTTTAACTAGAAACTTATTTTATTAGGAGTTCGAAGAATATTTCCTAGTTATTCACCAACACATAACATTAACAAGACACAAAGTTAAAATAAACCATTAATTACGATCAAGAACAGCAGTTTAAATGAATATTTATTTTGAACCTGCAATATAATAAAGTTCTGTTTGAATGAGAATGGAATTTCTCTCAAAATTTCCTTAATCACAAAGTTTCTCAAAACTCTCAAAACATCTTAAAACCAATCGAATAGAAACAAGAAAAATATGACATATGTGGTAACAATTTGTTTTAATTAAACCTATTACTCTCAAGTCCTCAATACAAGGGTCGGGGGGTGGGTGGTAATGGTAGGTTGGAGAGGGGGAAATGTAGTCCAGATCTAATAAACGGAGCGGGGGAAAGTGAATTAGGCAATTTTTAAAACTTGTTTACACTGAAAGTTTTTGTTTTCATCAGTGATTTTCACTGATTTTTTATTTTTTATTTTTGATAACAATAAAAATTTATAAACAAGAGTTCATAATAACTTTAGGGTGGGTAAGAAAATTTTCAAAAATTATTAAACATTCCCCCTCCCCCTTTTTTTATTAACAACTTGAGAGTAATTCTGTTGTTTTATAATTTTAACATTTTAGTTTTAGTTATTGTTTAAACAGTTTTGGTAACATTTTTAAAACTCACATTTCATTTTTTTTACATATAATACAAAATTAAATTACCTCAAATGTCAAAAAAATGTTATAAATGTAACGCACTAAAAAAAAAAAAAAACAGATCTAGAAAGTAGCAGTGTTAAATAGCTGGATCATTAAATAAATTTATTTAAATGAGGCGAAATTTTGTCAGTTTTGAACACAACTTTAATCAAAATATACAATTTAAAAACATGAATGAACCACAACTTCGAAACATCAATAACCAGAATGAAAATGTAGATGGTTCATCAGGATCTAATAGCGTAAATGTTAAGGATGTTATATCTAACAATGTTTCAGGTATTAGTAATAATTTACAAATAAAGAGTGGTAGGTGAAATAGGGGAGCATTCGGCCGGTTTACTTATTTTTGCATATAAAATTTTTTCCAGTTCAGAAGTAATATTTTTTTTAATAGTATTTACTTTTCGGATCAATTAGCTAAGTAATAATGACAAAAAAAAAGAAGGTATATGTTTATTTGCAACGACAAAAATGCCTGCTTAATTTACAACGACAAAAATTTTGTTGATATCTTGCAAATGGTTGGATGTCATTTGCAACCTAACTGGGGAGCATTTAGTCTGAAGAAGGGGAGCTTTCAGCCACAAATGAAAAATTATAAAAATAAACAAAGCAATATGTGAAAAAGGTTTATTTCTGAAAAATACTACATACATTTGTTATAAAAAGCAAAATCGTAAAAAATAGTTCACAGTTAAAGTATTAAAATTACAAGAGAAGAGAAAAAATAATGCCGTTCTTGAAGCTCCAGTCATTGGAGGACCTTTAAATTTGGTCACAATACCTTGGTTTTTAATTTCACTTATGCCGTCAATAGCTGGGAAATAAAAAGTTGTTGAAAGACCCTTTTTCGGACGAGATAAAACATCACTTTTGCTGGACGATGAATCTGACCGGTTTTCTATTCTAAAATTTTTTTTGGTAGCTTGTTTTTCTTTGTATTTAATTAAGTATTAAAAATATTTCTTTTACAGCTTATATTTTTCGTTTTCTCTTGTTCGTTTTTTTAAGTCGTTCTTTCTCTGAACTGTCAGTATAAGTTCTTGAAATGCCTGATGTCTGTTTATGTTTAGTTACTTTTTTAATTGTCCCGGAGAAAGGTCTTATGGATTCTGTGGTTATTTTGGTTTGATGCCTAGAATTATTTTGTTTTTGATAACTACTGCATGATAGTGTGATTGGCAAAACTTTATCATTTTTTACCTAGGCCTTCATTATTTTCTTGTTGTATTGAATTTAATAGTCTACAGTAGTCTCACGCCCATCAAGCATTCTAACATAAGAATATTTATTATTAGCCTCTAAAAGCTCAATCTCTTCAACCAGAGGTTCATATTTGCCTTGCCGAACATGCCTTTTTAGCAATACAGGACCCAAATTAGTTAACCATGTAATGTAGGACATCGAGTAAAACATGTTGCCATTTCATGGTAAGTAAATTCTTTAATTTGAGAGTAGGCAAAATTTCTTTCCAAATTATGCCAATGTATATTTCACACTGTTACCCTAAGGATTAAAATGAGCAGTTCTACTCAGGTTGACACCTCCAGAATTAAAAAAATTGCGTAGCTCTGTTGACATTTAGCAAGTGCCTCGATTTGAATATATATAAGCTAGCATACCAAATAAAGTGAAAAGTTGAGTCAAACATTTATTTACGGTTGAAGTAGAGATATAATGACAAGGAAATACAAAGGAACACTTGAAAACTCATCAACAACTGTTAAAAAATATTTATTGCTAGATGAAGACAGAATAGATTCTTTAAAATCTATGCCTAGTGGCTCAAAAGATTAGGTAGATTTTGTTAAGGTGTGGTTAAAATTGCGTACATAGTATTTAGGTTTTAATTTAGCACAAATTTGACACAAGAAATGTTTTTTTTACATTATCAATTGAAAAAAAGGATTTTATGATTTTATAAAATTATATATTCAGGTAATTCCTGGGTGGCAAAAAGATTCATGTTCCTTAAGATAGGGTCTATTTATAGTCATAGAGCAACAAGATTTAGATAGGTCATCAGCCACAAAGTTTTTATGTCCAGGGTAATAAGCTAATGATAATAAAATAATCTTGTCATTGTTAACTTTTCCATTCTTGTTATTGTCAAACATGAAAAACACAGATCACTAGTCGGTGACTAGGTTAAAATTCCAACCAGCAAGGTAGTATTTCCATTTTACGAAGTGATCCGACAATAGTATAAGCTTCCTTCTCAACAGAAGTATTTCTTTTTTTTCAGTCGGTGAAAGTTAAGGAGAAAAGAATGCATCTGGTCTTGCAGCCTGATTAAGGGATGCAGCTATGGCAAAATCAGAGGTATCTCTTTCCAGATCAAATGGTATACTTTTATCAATAGCTTGCAGAGCTGATTGAGAGATTAATTCTTTCATTTCATTGAAACATTTAATAGCTTCAGCTGACAGTGGAAAGGTAGAAGTTAGAGATAAAGGATAAATTTTGTCAGAAAAATGTTTGATATATTGGGAATAGTATGAAAACATTTCAAGGACTCTACGGAGAGAAGCTCTATCAGTGAGAGCATGAATTTCAATAAATAGCTCTAAGTGATCTGGATCAGTAGAAAAAGAGCCAATTTGAATAATAAAACCTAAGAAAGTTATACACGTAGTAGACAATATAGACTTTTCTTCATTAAACGTAAACATTCCTTTCTTAGAGGTTTCAAGAAGTTTTGTAAATTGAAATCATGTTTATTTGTAAATGTACCACATACAAACAAGTTTTCTAGTTATAAAAAGGTGTCTTCTAATTTGTTATATTGAATAAACTTATCCATTGTTATTTAAAATTGTGCCACAGCATTAGTGAAGCCAATAGGAATTCTTTGAAATTGGTAAAGATGTCCATTGGACTCAAAGGCAGTATAACACTTGTTATTTTCTACGAGAGGTATTTGGTGATAATCACTTTTTAAAAAAAATGTGCAAAATAATGAATATTTTGCAACAGAGTTAACTAATTCGTTGATGTTGGGTAAAGGATAAGCATCGAATAGTGTAAACCAATTTATTGTTTGTGAGTAATCAATGACCATGCGTTTCTTATGTCTTTCATTCCTGGTAACAACTATTTGTGATCGCCAAGGAGAGTTAATAGGTTCAATTATATCTAGTTCCAAATGATTTTTAGTTTCTTGCTCAATAAATGCTTTGTCCTCCGAGTTATATCGTCTAGAAGGTGAAGCCATTGGTCTACATTCTTGAAAGGAAAAAGAGTGCTAGCTTCCATTGTAATATTATTTAGAAAACAGATTTTTAAATAATCTTTTTTACCACCGCAAATGATATGAAGACTAGTGCAACTGTAGCAAATCTCTTCCAAGTATGATTACTTTACGAGAGTTGGGTATAACCAAAAAGTTAATATTAGAATACTTCATACTAAATAAAGTGAAGTTAGTTAAAACTTGACCTAACACCTGCTCCATAACATTTGAGACTAACTTAAATAAGCAATATCTAATTAGTAAGCTTAATAAAATAATTAGTATTTGGTATCAAATGAAAGTTCTATCTTTCCTCTTTCAATTGGCATATAAATTCTCTGATTATTTTTTGTTTAGATAACAATTTAACATGCCAAATCAACAAGCCCTAGAAGGTCGTGTGTATAATTTTTATAAAAAAAAACATGAAGACGGAAGACAAGTTGTTTGGAACCATTTCAAAATGAAGAGCTACTCAAAAGCTACTATTTATAGATATATGAACAGTTACGATCAAAATAAACCATTGGGTCGCAAAGCTGGAAGTGGAAGAAGGCCTACTCTTAATACACAAAACGATCGCATCAAATTAAGGAAAAAGTGTAACAATCGAAGAGGTGTGTCTTTTTCAAAGGCTTCTAGAAGACTTGATTGTAGCAAAAGCACCATCGGACAAAGCTTAAAATACTTTAAAAAGCCTATTCTTTGTTATAAAAGAAAAAAAAGACCAAGCAGAACTCCTAAACAGAAGCATTGGGTCGCCGAAAATGTGGTTGACTTTGTTCAAAATATCGCAACCATGAATTTATTATAGACGATGAGTCATACTTTACATTGTCGACTAGCACACTGGTAATAATACATACTATTTAAATGATCAAAAATTGACACCAGACATTGTTAAGTAATATGATGTTGCAAAATTTGAAAAAAAATTACTTGTATGAATGGCAATCTCCCCTCGAGGGGTCACATCTATTTACATTGTTCCTTCTGACTAAGGGGTAAACCAAGAGATCTATTTAAAAGAGTGTTTACAAAAGCGCTTGTAACCTTTTATTAGTAAATATTATCGAGACACAAAGTATATCTTTTGGCCCGATTTAGCAACATCTGACTATGCTAATTCGATAACAAAATAGTTAAAAACCCAGAAGATACCATTTGTTCAAATAAAAGACAACCCAGCAAACTTACCAAAAGCTCGTGCTATAGAGGAATTTTGGGCAATGCTTAAGCGGGATGTGTACAATAATTGATGATCTACAAATAATATATCAAACCTTTAGCGTCGGATTTGTTATTGTGCCAGTAGACTTGACCTAAATGCTGTTCAAAAGCTGGTACAAGGTCCCAATTCTGAACTTGATCAAATTTGAGAATATGGACTCTTGTGATAAATTTATTTTTATTTTCCTATTCTGCATATTTAATTCAGAGAACATACCAAAAAAAATTCTTTATCGTGTTTATTTAAGTTTTTATTCAAATTTAAAGCCAGTCTAAAATTTTATGGAACAATTGTTATAACTTGGCAAGAAAAGGAAAGATTAGCCATAGAGACACTTTTATTAGAAGGGAGTATATTAAGTTTTAGAGATCCACAACCGATTTGCTTATTAATGTGTCAGAGCTTCCAGTAGTTGTTCTTAGTAGAAACTGAAGCAAGCTTAGTAATACAATTAAAATCTTTTTTAGTTGTTGCAACATTAATATGCTCTGTATGTGGATTTATTTCGCTATTTCTTTTAGCGTTTTTCAATGAACAAGCTTGATTATTAAGCATCTGGGCAAAGCCTGCCTCCTGTTTATGTTTTTCCCAGGATTAGAAAAATAAATCACGAATGTATTCTGCACAATATCCTGAAGTAAAAACTTGTTTAAAGTTGCAATCTTTATTGATTGTACGAAAGGCCTGCAAAAACTGGTCAATAGGCTCTCTGGATGATTGTTTACGTGAAGCTAACTGATGTGTGGAAAATAATTCATTTTCAGGTTTTACAAGTCAGTTATCTGGGATTTCTATATCACCATCGAATGATTCAATATCAGCAATATAGTTGAATACGAACGGAGATAAATAGTTAATGAGGACATCCATTTTATCTTCTGTTTGTATAGTTTTCATAAAGTTTATAAATGTTCTAAACCAGTATGACCATTCTTTAGAAGCTGGTGCAGAGTTGGGATTGCTGTCAAATTGTTCCAGTCTTAGATATTTATCCATTTAAATATGAAGAATAAAATTGTAGTGTAAGGAAGTGTATATTCTATATTTAATTCTTAGCCAACATAGAAGGCGATTTTTTTTCATATAATATTTTGTAAACTAAAATATACAAACAGGTTAGTTTTAGCATACCCTTAACTAAACTCAAGGAGGATAATAATAATAAAAAGAACCTGCACACTTTTACAGTTTTGTTTGATGAATTGTATGGGGAACGAGACTTAGTAACACAATTTCACTTTCTTTGCAGTATTTAATACTAGTAAGGCTACCATGTGACTCGTGATTGTCAAGTAATAACAAAATTGGATTTTCAGGAGAGCAGCACGTATGTTTAACGATATTTTTATTTCCTTCTGTATTATAATTAAGTTATAATACAGAAGGAAATAACTCGGCAGTCATCTAGCCAGATTTGTTTCCATTGCTAGACTTTATACTAGAGGATCAGCTCTAAAGTCCTCTAACTTTCTTATCCTGGGAAAGACATAACATGAGGCTGGCTTTATCCAGATGCTCTAATAATTCCCACAAGGGTGACTAATTCTCCTCTTTTAACTGAGGCAACTTGTAAAACTTATTTTTTTCCAGTAGTAGAAACAACTTTTACTAGTTTCGTTACGGTTGTCACGCCTGTCTCATCGAGATTAAATATTCTTTCTGGCGCAAATGTGTATTGTTCCAGTACCTTGCGCATATTTTTCGAAAAAATGATCCACTTTGAGTTTATTAAAACCGTTGCTTCTTCTCAAGCATGTACTTATTGGATTTCTAAAATATATTATTGAGTGACGTACCTTAAACTCTCATCGCCACCTGTCCTTTGCTTGCCTTTTTTGTTGCCACTCTTGTGGAATTTTACAATTAGGCAAAACAGAAGCATTCTCATAGGCCAACTTTTTAGTATGAACATATGTAAGTCCATAATTTAAATCAGAGCATCTATTAATATAAGCTAATAGCTCAAATTCTTGTTCTGTTGTAAATACTTGTCTATTACTATAATTGTTTGCATATCTTGGTAATTCTTGTTCACTCTAATTGCCAGAGTCATTCAAATTATGTAAATTTTGTCTCAAATACTCTTCTTTGGTATTTTTTTCTAATACTTTTTTTTATTCTACTTTGTAATGTGGATCCCAATACCGTAGGACCTAGCAGCCTCTCGCTTGGTGTATATCCCATTAAGATGACCAATAATTGCTTGCTTAATGCTATTTTCATCTATCTGGTTCTTGTTGGTTTTCAAAATTTGTTTTACGAAGCGTATCTAAAACCAAAACATTATTTAAAACATAAAGGGAACTTTTAGTCAAGGCCGTTTGCTCACCCGATATAAGCGGACTAATGCTCCCCTGTAAATCATGTGAGAGAAATATATTTGTAAAGATGCTATTTGAGATTGCAGGTTAGAATTGACAATATTTTTAGATTCTCCAATATTTGAAGCAACTAGCCACAAAAAAAGGTATTTACAAAAACATTAATTTAAACAAAATCTACGAAAGTAATTAAAACAGAAAATTCTTACTTTTAGATGTATCTTTTAACTTTTTCTCCAAACAAATGCTAATATATCTTAACAGGCTTTTATTTTTATCTATAAGGACAACAAATGATAAACAATCCGACATGTGCCGTAATTTGCAGGAACTTTAAATAAGTTAATTGAAATCAAATAAAAGTTAAATACCCAGGGTATTTAAATGAATGCCCCGTGTTGCCGAATGAAGTATGATATATTAGATCCTGCATATTGGCCTGTTTAAGTTGAAAATTAACAGCGGATGTTGTTAATTGAGCAGTGAACAAAAAATAGTAAGGATTTCAACAATAATAGAAATTCTCAAGGAAGATATTTCAATGGTGCTTTTATATTCTAACTCATCAGGAGGAATTTTCTGCTTTTGTTGTCTTTTTTTTTTCATCAAAAAGATTAGCTTAACTTAAAGAGGTCTTTTTGATTATCTGTAATATGGTTATCTGAACTGGATATCATTAGAACCCACTTACTATATACAATATACTTACTAATAGCAATCGGTTCCATGTATACCTATAATAATAGCCAGGTTATCTACCCATTTCTTACACTAAGAATAAGCTATACAATTAACATGAACCTAAATAATAAACCTACATTTTTATTTAAGTTCTATAAAAACAAATAAATGCACAACATTATTAACATAATTATTTTTATTTTAGTGATCTTGATTGTTTGGTATAAATTATAAGATATTGATAGGATGTTATTAAAAATAATTCAATACAGAGGAAATAATTTATAAATAGTTGAAATAGTTCAATAAAATGTTTATCAACTAAACTTTCAATATTTTCACCATTTCATTTCAATACTTTTTTTACATGCTAAATCAATGGCATGATCCGGTGTAATGTCTGTCAACAATTCCATTTCTCAGTTTATCAAAAACAATCATTCCAAGTTCTCTTGTGTTAAACAACTTCTTAAACATTTTTTATAATTTTAAGTTTTAAAAACAATCGTTCTAAGTTTTGATCCTTTAAGTATTGGAAACGATCGTTCTCACGTTACTTGATTAAGAGAAATTGTTAAAAGAAACATGTATACTTCAAATAATTCATTATTCTCTAAAGAATACATATTGAATTCATAAATAACATTTTTTACGCATAATAAGCGTAAAATATGTTTGTTTCTTTTTACATATGTTTTTTTTTTGGTATTATCGTTTTCCTGAGGGTATTCAAAATCTTTAAAGTCTGAATCTTCTTGCAAATTGCTTAGGTTTTGGTCTACATCATATACATTTCAAATATCAGTTTAGATATTAGAGGCCATAATTTTACAATTAATAATAATTATTCTCCTAATTTATGTTTATTGATATGAGGTAAAAGTTCACAAATTTTATGAATAGCTTCAAAATGAATTCCATTTTTTGCAACTTCTTTGAACCTTCTTGGATCAAATAACTCAAGATCACAATAAAGTTAATTACTTCCCATAAAATTACATTCTAAGCAAGCAATAATATTATCCATAGCTGCGTGAAATGTTTTGATTTTATAAACATTTCTGGAGTATCTCCATCTCCTATGTTTTGATTAGGATTTGAATTTTCTTCATAATGTTTTGGAATACCTTTTTTTCTCTTTTCAGAAAGTTTTAATTTTAAATCAATGTCTGACTTATCTTCCCAAATTACACTGGACACAAATTCAATGAATATTTTTGCTCCTGCACACTCTGGTAAAAATTAGGAAGCAGTGATGGGGAATTCCATACAGAAGTGGGACAAAAAATTGAAATTTTTCAGTCAACCTCTCAGATTTTGTTCAAATTTGAACCAGTGGTACCAATCAATATAAAAAAAAAATGTTAAGTTTGAGCTCCCAAAAAAAATTTTTGCGATATTTTTTTATTTTAAAATGGGCGGTCAAATTTTTTGTTTTGTTACCATGGCTTGCTTTTTCATTAAAACCCAGAGTTGCCCAAGTCTCATGGATTCAATTTTTTTATCAAATGAATTTATAAAAATGATGGTTTTGGTTTTTTAAAGCAAAATAAAGATATGCCATTTTGAAATTTAGACAAAATATTTCTTTATTTTGCCTCTATTCTCTATTACAGAATTTATAGCGATAGTTTTTGTGTAAATAATTTAAGTTCTAGTAGAGAAATATCACTTAAAATTTGTAACTGAGCATTTTTAAAGGTGTTGAATACAAAGATGAAGAGAAATTAACCCAATTCTTATTATTTTAGGATAATTTTTGAATTAAAAATTTTTTTTAAAACATCTTTGTTTCAAATAAGGGTGCAAGCAACCACTAATTAAAGTTAGAAGTTAATGGAAGAGAAAATGTGAAGATTGTAGAGCAAGATAACGATTGACAGACGGCTTAAAGGATTGCAAGTTAAGTGAATCAGGAAAGCAAGATGAAGGAAGTGAATTCCAAAGAACTGATTTTCAAGGAAAAAAACTAGACGAAAAATGTTTTTTTTGAGCATTTAGGAACAGTCACAGAAAACAAATGAGACTTAATTGAATGGCGAGTAACACGAAAATGAATTTTAGTTGATGGCGCAGGAGACATTAGCTCTTCAGAGCAGTGCCCATTATAGTATTTGTGGAAAAGAGAAAAAGAAGCAACATTTCGACGATGTGATATTGGTTGGAGGTTGGCTGCAAGAGCAGGTCCAACTATGCTTACAATGCGTTTTTTCAACTTGTTCAAAAGAGAAAGGACATCATAAGAAGATCTGCCCCAGTTATGGCAACAGTATTTCATACAAGGCCGGATTTAAAATTTATAGAGATAGAGAATAGAATCCGAAGTTGAAAAGTGTCGGGCTTGATAAAGAAATGCAAACTTAGCAGATGCTAATTTTGCAACTGATTTGATATATGGTTTCCAAGAAAGATTGGAAGTAAGAGTTAATCCTAGAAGATGTAGATGACACATCAAGTACATCACCGTTCATAAATATAGGAAGATCTTGATTATTGCGAAAATAATTGGCTGAAAAAAATTGAGTTTTATCTGTATTGAAGTTCACCAGCCACTGTGAGCCCCATGCTGTAGCAGAAGTGAGATCCTTTTCAAGCTCAAATGCCCCCTCCAAGCAATCAGAGAGTATTGGTTTCTTATCTCGACAAGAATAAATGGTAGTATCATTAGCAAACAATGCCACCAATGATGTCAGAATATCTGGAAGATCGTGAAAATAAATTAAAAAGAGTATAAGGCCAAGTATTGAACCATGAGGAACCCCTGCAGTTACAGAATAGGAAAAAGAGTGCTGTCCATCGAGAACAACTTTTACACTACGATTGGAAAGAAAGGATTTAATAATCTTAAAGATGTTCCAGATACCCCATAAGAAGAAAGCTTATTGAGAAGACCAGCATGCCAAACTTTATCAAAAGCTTTTGAAATGTCAAGAACAATGGCTTTAACCTCTCCATCTTTATCTAATGCACGATAAAACCTATCAGTTAAAACTGTTAGCAGATCAGCTGTAAAAACGACAAGATCGAAATCCATATTGATGGTCAGAAAGTAAATTATTAGATTCAAGATGAGAAATTAAGTGTTTGTTTATAAAAGATTCAAAAACCTTGCTTAGAATAGGAAGAAGACTAATAGGAAGGTAGTTAGACGAATCATAATGCTCTCCAGATTTTTTGAAGATAAGGATAACAGATGCCGCTTTCCAGCAGGCTGGAAAACAAGACTCTGATAAGCACTTGTTGAATAGTTTTGAGAGTATAGATGACAGCTCCAGAAAACACTTCTGCAAGACAATAACAGGTATGTTGTCCGAGCCACAAGCTGTATAAGAGTCAAGGCAGGAATTCACTTTAGATACAGAAGCTGGAGTAAATGTCAAACAATGGATCAACCTGTTTGTTGGCAATATCAGGTAGAATGCAACTAGTGAAATCAAGAGATGATATTGATGAAATGTTTTTTTGCAAACAATTTAGCTTTGTCGTTAGGTGAGGTGACAAAGTCTGAACTATGAAAGAGAGGTGGAATTATAGATTTGCCCTTATTATTGATAGTATTAAAGATTCTCCAGAAGTCAAGAGAGCCTAATTTTTGAGATGAGAGAGGAGATTTTATGACCTGAGAATAGCGGGATTTGGCGTTAGACAAAACCTTTTTACATTGGTTTCTAGCGGTAATAAACAGACGTCTGTTTACATAAGAACTGTTTTGCTGATAAATATGGAAGTAACGGTTTCGATTGGCAATTGCAGCAGCACAGTGTGAGGAAAACCATGGAGGAGAGTGAGCTTGACTTGGAATCGTCGAGAGGGAATAAAAGATTCCATCCCAGCCTGAATCCACGAAGTTATGTAAGAAGCACATTGGTCGACCGGAAGACAAAAAGATTTCTACCCGAGGGCCATCACGAAGAAAATTACGGAAAGAATCCCAGTCAGCTTTAAGGTAGTTGTAGGAGGTACAATAATACTGGGATTCAGGTGTTAAAGAAGAATGAGATATTAGTTCTAGAGAGATCAAACTGTGGTCAAAAACACCGAAGGGGGAATGTGGAGAAACTGAGAACTGACTAGGATCAGAAAAAAAAACATAAGTCGAGTAGAGAAGGTAAATGATTAGGATTGTCTGGAAAACAAAATGGAAAGTTGACTATTCGAGTTAGGAATTGAGAAAGGCAAAAGTTGTGGGCTTTAATGCCTGCAGTATCACTGAAACTAGAGCCAAGCCATTCAGAGTGGTGAGCATTAAAGTCACCGACAACAACTATATTAGCTGATGGATAAAGAGAGAGGGCTTATTCAATATGATTTGAAATAACATCAAAAAGAGTGCAGTCTTGAGATGAAGAAGAGCATTATAGAACAAAGAGAAAGGCGATAGAGTGAAGTGGTGCTAAACGAAAGCACATAAAAGAAGAGGCTGTGGATTCAAACCTAGTTTCACGACAAATGGGTGAATTCTTACGAATGTAAATGCCCAGGCCAAGCATGTGACTATTGGAGTCTTTACAAATCAAAGGAAGATAACCATCAACACTAAGGTCGCAAGATTAAACAGCTGAACTCAAATTAATCTCACAAAGTGCAAGTAACTCTGGTGAACTTTGCAAGAGATAAGACTCAACAGAGGAAAAGTTGCTTCGAAGACCACGAATATTAGTGAATGATAGGTTTAAAGAACTTGGTGATCATGCTGGTTTTTTGTGTTTTATCGTTTTTGGTACTTTATTCATTTTTAAATTTAATTGAAGAACTTGACTCAATGCATAGATAGTTCTCAGAACACTGTTTAATAATTCAAGCAATTGCCTCATTACTATAAATAAACCCTAAGCCGTAACAAAGGGCTCTAAATGTGACCTCCGCAATGCACACCAAAAACACATAATGGTATAGTATTAATTAAGCGAAAGTACAAAATGGTATAATATTATAAAACCATAAAACGGGCTAACATTTTGCCTGACTCTTATGGGTTCAATTTTGGTGTGTAAAAACAGTTTATTAAGGTTGGTTTTGATATATAAATAAGGTTTTGTGAAGTGATCTATCGTGAGAAATATAGTTTTGCAACGCCTGCTGTGATGTTTAAATATAGTTTTGGGACGTCAGATATGCCATCTAAATATTGCTTTTAAACAACAGTTAGCAATAACAAATTTCGACAAAAAAAATTATTTTAATTTTAGATTAAATAACTATTAAATCTTGTTTGGTAATTCAGCGTCTTAGCCACGGCAAACAGCCAACAATACTCATTTGGAATAAACCTAGAAAGTGAATGTCATCTAACAACATATACATCGTTGCGGGAATTGAATCTTTTGAAGATATTCCTGAATATGAAAGAGAAATAATAATGTGGAGGACTAGGCTCTCAATAATAAATGTCAAACCAACAACTTGTCTCCATTATAAAAATGTTTATTTGAAGTGTTATAAAACTAAATTAACACGGTGCTGCAATCCATTTAATACTCATAACAAAGTTATAAAAGGTATTTATAGTAATCATAACTTTTAGTTTTGTGAAAATGTTGTGAGTTACAATAATAAAATTATTGGCAGTCAAATTCTATTTTAGCTATACTTAACCTTTTAGCTGATTTCTGAAAGTGCACAATTAAATGCTACAGGTATACGTACCGCAAAAACACGAAAAACCACCTCTCAATAGCTTCTTTATTATTTGCTTTTGAGAATGTTTTGAATGTGTTTAGAGTTGCCTCAATTAGTTCTTCCCAGCTAGTTAGATTAATTTTTAAGAAATAGTTTTGTTGTTATTGTTAACTGAACGTTTGTTGTTTTTTGTATGTGTACCCCAAAAACCACATTCAAATTATTGATTGTATCTCTGCAGTTAGTGAACCTATTAGGCTGAAATTTGGCGTGTCCTAATATTATTTGATCTGCTTTAAATAAAACCAGTTACTGCTAACTTAATCTTGGAGAAAATACTTGATGCACCACAAAAACCACAAGATAGGTATACCTAAATTCAACATTGCTGTTTTCAAAATATTATTTTATAGGCTATACATGTGTTCTTGCTTTTTACTATGATTATGTTTATTTCTATGTACCCTCTTGATTCTAAAGATGTCATTGCAGTGTTTTAAACAAAGTTTGCATCGTGTTTTTTATGTATTAAAAATCAATTACATTTTTAAGACATAATAATTGCAAGAATTTATTAAAACTTACTATGTGTTTGAACCTAGAGAAAACTCTAAATTTTTATTTGAAAGTTGTGTTTTAAGATTAATCAAACCAAACCTTAAAAAAATATTTACTCGTGTTACTAAGGTCTATGGTTCAATGCGTGCAAAAGATGTTGCAGCAAAAGTGAAAGATATAAAAGAAGAGAAGCAACGAAAGATACAGCAAAAGAAGGAAGCCAAAAGAAATAAAGAAGAAACTAAAGAAAAATTTATTAAATGTAAAGTTGAATGTTTTTGCAAACAAAGGAAGTGTCAAACTTTTGGCCTAAAGCAATATTCTACTTGTCTTGATGTTCTCCGTTTAATTTGCAGCAAAGTGAGTTGCAGAGTTGATGGTTTTAAACCGGTTATGCTTTAACCAGCAAAGCAGCACTTCTCCACATCTAAAAGACTGATATACGACCATTATAACGAATGCAACTACAATCAATAATCTTTTTTCGAATTAAAGTAATCAGTTAAATTACTATTTTATTTATCTATGTTATCTTAACATTGTTGTAGTAACCTATTGTTATAATAATTTAATAAAGTCTGCGGCCATTTTAGATGTCTGTGTTATTACTGTTGTGTTCAAATATTGTTTTTAAGAAAAATATATAATATTTTCTTTAAAAAAAATCAAATACAATGGTAACTTATTGTTGTTGTTTTTTATTTCAAAACATAGTCTATAAAGTGAATTCTATAAAATTTACCCCAAAAACAACAATAATACTTCCTTTCTTTATGAGAGTGTTATAAAGATTTATAATTATTTGAGAAAAAAAACTTTTTTTAGTATCTGGTTATAATCCAAAGGTAATAGAAAAACTATATTTTGCTAACTTATTGTCTGATACGGCTTATAGGCTCCTACAAAACAAAAAAAACTACACACCCTTATAATTGAAATTTTTACTCTAGTGCAAATACCAAAGTATTTAACAAATAAAAAAACCACTAAAGCTGCTTAAATTTATTAGCTATCATAATATATTAGATTTTTTGAATCCTGAACCTTTTTCTACATGCTAGGTCAATTAAGCCAATATTGTGGTTTTTGCGGTACGGTTGTTTTTGCGATACGTATACCAGTATACAACTTTAAACTTTTTAAGGTTTTATTAAATTTTTTATACATATGAAAAAAGTTCTACCCTTTTTTTAGGTAGTCTTTGTGAAATCAACTTAGATATAGCAAAGTACCTATGTAGTAAAGGCAAATTCGTTGTTCCAGGTGAAAAACTTTGTCCACAATGCAGACATAAATTAGCATCAAGTGAAGAATCAGAAGAGAACGAGTAGGAGATAAAATTAACTGAAGATAATATGGAGAAAAAAATTATACTGGAATCAACAAGATTATTGCTCAACAGTACATTGTGCGAATTTGAAGGTCTCCTCTAAAAGTTCATTTGCCCAAAACCTCTAACAAGCTTTCACTTGGAAAGAGAAAGATAAAGCAAGTTGAAGAAGCAGTCATTAAGAATCTTGCAACGGCTCTGAATGTAACCGAATCCGATCTTGTTGCACAAAAAATGAAGTTCTAAAGGAAATTCAAAGCAGAGCTGGCAATCTAGACTTCTTTGTAGAATGCATGAAAGAAAAACTTAAGCTTTCTAACAGAAGGCAACAACTTCAAATTTTGACATTAACCCCAAAATCTTGGTCTTTCAGAAAAGCAGCAAAAAAGTTTTTAGCTTACAAACACAAAACTCAAAATGCAACGTTTTTACGCGACCAAAAAGTCATCATAGCATACTCTAATGTGGTTAAAAGGCATCAAATCAGTAAAGATGTTAAATAACTTATAAAGCCATTTTACAGTGACGATGAGTATTCAAGGCAAATGCCAGGTAAAAAAGACTATGTAAGTGTTAGGGAAAAAAGTTACAAGTCAAAAAAATTGATTTTGTGTTACTTAAAGGCAATAAAATTAGATTTTTAAAATTTTGCAGTCTTCAGCCTAAATGGTGCATCTTTGCTGGTCCAAAAGTTATACATTCTGTTTGTGTGTGTACAATACACCAAAATGTAAAATTAATGTTGAGTGCTATAGGCCTTGAAACATCTTACCATGAAATCATTGAAAAGATTGTCTGCAGCAAAAAATCTAAAGTTTGCATAATTCACTGATGCAATAGTTGTCCTTCAAGTTGCCCAAAATTATTTCCAGAAGCATCTCACACAAAATAATGACCCAAAAGAGCAAAATGACAGTGATGAAAATGAATAGTCAGTGGATTTTAAACAGTGGACAACAACAGATAGAACTATTAACAATAAAATTTTCATTAAATGAATTCATAGAGCTACTGTGTAAAAAAGCGTGATAATATTACTTCTCATTCATTTATAGCAAAATTACAGTCTAGCTATCTAAAGCATCTCAAAGAAACAATTAGTATTGAGAAGGCTATTGTACTGGCAGATTTTGCAGTTAAATACAGAGCTACAAATACAGAGTTACCATTGGAGCAAAAGTCAATGTTCCCTTCATCCAGTTGTCATCTACTACAAGAAAGTGAAATTGGAAATATCTTCTTTTTGTGTAATTTCAGATGATTTGAATCATAATATTGGATTTATCAACGAAGTTATGCATAAAACCATTAATCATATAAAAACTCATCTTTGTCCCACAATAACAAAAATTCATTATTTTTCTGATGGCTGTGCAGGGCAGTATTAAAACTGCCAATATTTTTACAATTTATGTCACCACGCTCAAGATTTTTCTCTTTGTTGCATTTGGAATTTTTTTGCAACAAGCCATGGCAAATCTCCATGCGATGGAATAGGTGGCACTGTTAAAAGGCTTGTTCCAACAGCTAGATTGCAGAGTCCAACCACAGGTCATATACTGTCTTCTCGAGCAATATTTGAATACTGTCAAAAGTCAATCAGTGGGATTACGTTTGTGTACGTTACTGCTGAAAAAATGGAGCTAGTAAGAAACAAACTTACTGATAGACTTGTAATGGCAACCACTATTACTGGGACAAGAAGTTTCCATTAATTTATACCATCTTCTTATTCAATTATAAAAATAAAAAAAGGTATCCGGTGATGATGATTTTTCTATAATATTTGACTTCCTCAAAAAACAAAAATATGAAATTATTAAAATTGACAATGTTATGATGTCACAATGCTTATGTTGCAAATACGACAATTTTTACTGACGTGGTATGGTTCTTGAAGTTGATAAAGAGAAAGATGATTTTATGGTAAAGTATATGCTTCCACATTATCCAAGTTGGTCATACTACTGGCCAAGGCGGGATGGTAATTGCTGGGTGCCAAAAATAAATGTCATTTCTTTTATTAAAACACCATCAACAACTTCTGGGCGTCAGTACCAAATCTCAAAAGAAGATGAAACTCTATATAAACAAGTTTTATCTTTTCAGTGAAAGTTGATTAGCATTTTAATTTCATTATTTAAATGATATAAACTTCAATTTTATAATATTTCGTTATTTCTTTTTAATTATAATTATTAGAATAATAAAAAAATAAATTTTTTCAGTGCGTTGTATAGTAAATTATATTTGCATGAATTCTTTTGAAAATAATGATCATAAATATGAAAGTTATGCAAAGCAATATAATTTTTTATTTTCTTTCAGCGACCTAAATTTTTCAAAAACATCTTATTTCACAATGAGAGTAAGGCAACTCCAGAAATAAGTGAAATGCAAATTATGGTTACAAGAAGAAAAAAAAGGACTGTTTACATTTTAAAATTCAAAAATTATTCTAAAATATTAGGAATTGGGTTAATTTCTCTTCATCTTTGTTTTCGACACCTTTAAAAATGCTCAAGTAGTGATTTTCAGTCATATTTCTCTACTAGAACTTAAATTAATTACACAAAAATTATAGTTATAAATTCTATAATAGAGCATAGAGGCCAAATAAAGAAATTTTTTAACTAAATTTCAAAATGACATATCTTTATTATGGTTTAAGAAACCAAACCTTCTCTTTTATAAAGAAAGCGTAGGATCACATAATTCATTTGAAAATAAAATCGAATCCATGAGACTTGGGCGACTCTGGGTAATAATGAAATAGGAACCCATGGTAATAGAACAAAAAATTTGACTGACCATTTTAAAATAAAAAACTATCAAAAAAGTTAAATTTCACTATTTTATCTACATTTTTGAATGCAGCACCCTCAAAAATGGTCAGGTAACAATTTTAAGTCACATTCTTCCACTAGATCTTAAATTATTCAATTAAAAGTGCAATTACAAAATCCATAATGGCGGACTTTGTAAAAAAAGGAACGTTGAAGGCTGATTTTTAAAACATCATAACTTTTGAACCGTTTTGATTTGGAAGCTCAAATTTTGCATTTTTTCATGTTTCATTATTAGGTTAAAATTTAATGAAATCTGGTGAAATTTAATGAAAATCCAAGGGGTGACTGAAATGACTGTCCTACTTTTACATGGATTTACCTGTATCGTTTAACATCGTTAAATACGTCAATGCATTGTGTTCGATGCATTGAAACACACATCGTTAAACAACGCATCGAATAACAATCATCATTAAACAAGGCATTGGATGACTGGGTCGTCAAACAATGCATAGAAAGAGTATAAATGAAATATAAAACACCTAAATTCAAAACTTAAATTTTTGCTGGTTATTATTATTTGCTATTGTGTAGCAATAACAATAACCACCCAGCCAGCATTAGATTATAAAAAAATTTGAATACTTGGAACAAATTTTTAACGTTTAAAAGATATTAAGGATTTAATATCTTTAAAATGTTAAATTATGCAATCTATTAACTTGTTCTCATTAGATTATACAATCTGTTAACTTGTTCTCATGTGAAATCTAAAGATATCTTAAGGAACATAATCATAAAGCAAAAACTAATGTTGGTAATTTATACTGTTTTATATATTATTTTTCATATAACAAATCCTAAATCGTTAAGGTACATTTTTGTTCCATAACCTGTGTTTGCATTAAACAGCTCATCGCATTCGATTTATCGATCACGAATTGTTCAATTCATCAAACATGATTGGTCAACTCATTTTTAAATGATACATCCTCCCCCCCTAGAAAATTTCTCTTTGGTTTTCTTTTAAAGACTTAATTTTTCCATCAATTTTTCTTCATGCTTGAATATAATCTAGACCAGATGTTTTTTAAGTAATCTGATAGAACAGTAGTAAACTTAAATATTTGCAATAACATCATTGCTGTTAATAGTGTTTTATAATGGGTCAACCTAGTAGATTTTGAGCCGTACTTCTTACACTATCTAAAAAGTCATTAGTAACAAAAATTTCATAAAGTGCTAATACAATTTGCACATATACAAATTGTTTTCTGTCATCATTCTTGGTTCTTTCATTCCACATATCTATACACCCAAATATATTAATAACCGTATCATTTTGAGACCGCCATTGAGTTTTACAAATATTTATCAAATGTCACGGATGACTGGGATTATTTTGAATTTCAAAAATATTGAGTCTTTTATGAGATTCTTTGGAAAAAACAAGTCATTCTTGAAGAAGTCCAAAAAAAGAAATAACTGTAACTAAAGTAGTTGTTGTAAGACTAGATTTAACACATGAACGTAGCTCCATGTATGAATATGCCTTGAGAGCACTTCCTTGAGTATTGCTTGAACGTCTTTATTATGGCCATTCATATTGGCAGCATCAATATAAGCATCTGCTATATAATTATTTAAGCTAATGTTCTTAAAATTTAAAGTTAATTTTAATAAATCGAAGAATCCCTGCCCTAAAGATGAAATCACAATGTTTAAAACTACAATTCATTTCACAACTTCAACTAAAGACCTACTACCTTCAGTTCTGTCAATAACATACTGCAAAGCAAATACACGTTGAAAATGGGTAGATATATTCATAGTTGCATCTGTAGTAATTGAATAAATACCAGCTGATTTTACTTCTTCAGGTATTTTTAATAATATTAATTTACAAACATTTTGGATGATATTTGTTGTTTGTATTAAGTTGTAGGATCCTTTTTTATTGATATCTCATTACTCCCATAGGTCACTCTTACATTGACATTTTTGTGTACTAATTTCAAACTCCTTTCTTAATATTATTGTTTTAATAAGTATATAACATTATTTAGGTTCACCACACCAAATATAAAACAATTTTAACATTATATACTATTTTTAATTTATTCAAATTATTATTTTAATAATTTGTATAACTAAAGAATTGAGTATTCTAAAAATTAAAATAAAATGCGATTATGAAATTACTTAATTTAACTAAAACTACAGGTATCTATTTGATTGGAGGCCCATGTTTAATAATTTTTAAGAGGGCTTACCGAGATTTTTCTGGTATCCCGGTGCACCAGTACCCGCCTGTCAACAAATTTATGTTTTTTTTTTAATAAAAAAATATTTTTCTTTATTTATTTATAACGTTCTTATACATATGCTATTTATTTCTCAAAACATTAATAACACAACATTATTGTCTTAGCTAAATGTAAGATGTGAGAAAGTAAACATAAGTCAGTAAGGTTAAAACACCAACAACTAGTTGTTGTTTTTTAATGAGGTAGGAATTGTTTATGGGTGGGGTTTTTTAATGAATAAAATTATCAAAAATTTCTCAACATAATTTTTATGTATAAGTTATTTCATATTTGCATTGAAAATGTACGACAATTAAGTACTGCCTAATGTTTTCCGCGTAAACTATTTCAAAAGACTGTTAAATAATCTAATTGAAAAAAGTTTTTGCGTTATTTAAATGGCTTAATGCATATGTGAATTCTCCAATGAGCAAAAAAAAATTACGTTGCATAACACTTCTTAACAAGGCCTGAAATTGTAAAACTTGCTACATTTTTTAGTAAAGCAAATAAACTCTTATATATTTGTTTTGCTCACAACATTTTGGTATCACTTGTTATCAAAGCTTCACATTTTCATCAATTGGTTTAGCAATAAGATATGGAAATTAATATTGCATTACATCATACATAGGCTATATTATTATTGCTTGACGATTTCAAAAACAATATTGAACAGGTTATAATCGAAGCATAAAAAGCATCAATAAATATAACAGTTCACTCAAGGGTCTTCTTGTGATATTCAAGCAAAATCAAAGCAGAAACAAAGATTGTGTTGATAAGTCACCAGAATCTAGTTTACCATTACCAAACTGAAGAGTGCATAATCTCAAGAGATTGGGAGACAATTGTTGTTAACAGACCATAACAAATAAAGCAAATTCAAAAAATGACAATAATACAAAATAAAGAAATTGAACCTACAGTTAGAAAGTGACCAGTGTTGATATTTGACCAGGGCCAGGTTTGATAAAAAATAGCCAGGGCTTGGGCTGGGTTTGTAACCAGGGCTGCTTATTCAATAATATATATTTTATATTTTTTTAATTTAAATTTTATCTCATATTTTGTATACATATGCATATATAAACATCATTATGATCAATGTGATCATGATGATGATAATGATGATCATCATCATCATCATCATCATCATCATCATCATCATCATCATCATCATCATCATCAGCAACAGCAGCATAAAAGAGGAAGGCTAAGTCTGATAATGATGATGATGATAATGATCATATCATAAGGCTTGAGCGTTTCTCTTTAATGCTGTTTCTTTAATATAAACAATCTAAAGCATTTTATTTTCTAAACTAAAGCTCATTCATACAATATATAAGGCACTCTCTATAAGTTTTCTTACTTCTACCACCACCATTTTCTATGTAGAAAATGGTGTAATCAGGTAAATGATATCAGCATGTAGAAAGGTGGCAGACCTTTCTACATGCTGATACCTAAATTAATTTAATCTTCTCTAACAAACGTTGTTTGATACAATGTTTTTTTCTTATCTGTCTAAGATTATGCCTCGTTTTCTTGGCTTGCTAGAGTCATACCACACATCCATCTGATCACCTTCTCTTTCGGCAAATACTACACCATATAAATAATAAATTTTATGCAACAATAAAAGAATATTGTATGCCAGCAACTAAATAAAAAGCAAACAAATATGTTTAAATCCATTATATGTATGCATAAAGTGCATTATGGAAACTTTTATTCCTTCTGGAATAAAACTTTGGAAGATTTTATTTATTCGTTTTATTTTTAAGTCAAGCCTCATTCTACTCCACATTTTTCACCATCTTGAGCAGTTGCTTTATTAAACATTAATCATTTTTTTCATCTTTATTAGAAGAACATCTCTCAAGAACAAATATTCTTTTATTATTGGAAGAAACCAATGTAAAAAAGTCCTGTCTGATGGTAAGCTCTGTTTTTCTCATTTTACTAAATCTTGTATCTCATCTCAGATGTAAGGTTTTTGAGACTTTGGGTTAGTCTTCAACAACGTCATTAACTAAAGTAAATCTAAATTTTATGTCTATATCACGGGTCTGATCTTTTTACTTCTTGCCAGAGTAAAGCAGAGTTGTTTGCAAAGAAATCATACTCTAATTTGACTCTTGAATAAAATAACTATATTCTTCCTGACAGTTAAACAGATTAACCCATTGTTAAACAACAAAATCACTCTGGCTTTCAATGCTTAAGTTAATTCTCAATTAAACACTTCAACAGTTTGTACTCCAGAATAGATTTCTATCATAGTCTTAGAAAAAGTGTTCTTTAGAACTCTCTTCAAATTTTGCTTAACTTTTATAAAGTGTTAAGTATGTGGCTCTAATTTTTCAAAACTCAAGAAAACACTTTGACCTCAACAATTATCCTACAATTAGTCTTCACTCTGTTATTAGTTTCTTTATATAAAGGTTTTGCGGCTATTAAGTTATTTCTTTCTAACTACAGTACCAAAGTTATTCTTGAAGGCCTTCCCTCTACTTTATTTCAAGTAACTTAAAGGGTATCACAAGGTTCTATCTTTGCTCCTACATTGTTTTTTATCCACAATAACAATCTTTTTGAAATCTAAAGTGGCTCAATTTGCTGACGACCCAACTTTATAATCTTGTCTTGACTAAAAATCTTTACTTTTTAATTACTTAGAAAAAGCAGCCGATTTTCAATGTGATCCCTCTTCTGTAACAGTCTAAGGCTTGCAGTGGCTTTTGGATTTATGTTCTGGACTTAAAATCCACAATTTTTGTTTGACAACAAAATTCATTCATTTACTGCAAAAAAATGATGCAATACTATTGGGATTCCTATATTGACAAAGAACAACCCCTTTACTCTCAGACAAAGTCAAAAAGCACATGTAAATGTAACTGACCTGCTTTATCTGCCAAGCTTGAGCCACTCTCCCTTTGTTGTAAGGTTGCATTTCTTTATTTTATCTACAAATACAATCATGGTCAATGCGCAAATGAGCTATCGTCTCCATTTCAATAAACCTTTATTCATCGGCTTTTTATTCAAGTTTCATTTATTCACTATATCTATCCCTTCATGCTAAAAAAACTTTAATTTATCCGATTTTTTTCCTTGAACATCAAAAAAACTTAAAACTCTTACACATCCTCATGTTTTCCTTTCTTATGCAACTTACAACTTGTTAAGTCTTAAGTTATACGTTTCTTACTGTTTTAACTTTATTTTAAAGTAACTCATACCTTAATAGTGGTTGCTTGCAATCTAGCTGTAATTAAATTAGAATTTAAACATATAAATGTATGCCAGCATTTAATAAATAGCAATTGTAAGCATAAAATTATAATATATTAAGTTATAAATTTTATTCTTGCCCCGCCTATCAACCCTTGCTAACTCTTTTAATTTTGCTGGGGCCTGGGGTGAGTTTGCAAAAAGTCTCATTTTTGGGCGGGACAGGACCTGGGCCCTGATATTTTACTACTAACAGTTGAAGAAAATGATCCAATTGAATGCTATGATGATTTGATAAACATCATTTCGTTTCTGAAATCGATGATTAGTATAACTCAAATAGCTTAAGGTAAATTTAAACAATCTTTAAATAGTATTGTTTTAATAAATTAATCATTAAAATAAATAATTCAATGCAAGGACGATTTGAGTCTTTTATAATTCATTAATTCAAGTTTTTTGATTTATTTTCGATAATAAAAAGTTAAAAACTATTAATACAATTAATATCAATGCAGGTTGTACAAATCTGGTGTAACTCTAACAAAATAATGTTGAAGAGGTAGAATTTAAAAATGAACATATTGTTTTAAGGTATATTTTAGAAGGTAATATACTATTATAGAAAAGTTGGGATTCATTTAAGAAAGCAATTTAGATAAATTATAGCGGTTGCGTATTGTGAATGATCATTTTTGTAGCTAAAATTAATTATGAATTATCTACATTTGACAATGTCACAGAAAATACTTTCAGGATGAGCAATCATAATAATAGAGTTTGATATTAATTCCAATGGCTTAATTGATGTACTTGCAAGCAAATGGGCTAGAAAAATTGATTTATAATTACATTTAATTATTTTTTAAAAATAAAACTTAGCAAAAATGAGTTCAACAAAGTTAAAACAAAAATTTTTTTGGGCCCCATAAAGTTACAGCACAGCTCTGCAGAGAATGCATCAGTGTATCAGGGAGTCTGCTGTTTTCACTATTTTTAACTAACAAAACAATTGTAAGCTCATACAATATTTGTTGAAATATTTCTTTAGAAAAAGCCTCTAAATACGAAATAAAGTTTGGACCTTGGATTCTATCACAACCATTTTTAGAAATATTTCTTTTGATAAAACAATTTCTAGGGCTTAGAGAATAAAAATTTTTTTTCTCTACTCTAGTGTTCATAATATATATTTTTTAGATGTCTTGTCCTTAATATTAGCAAATGCAGGGGTCAAAGTAGATGCCAGACATCGCCATCGCTAGGACCATTCTTGAGACCTGCTAAAGGGCAAAAAATTATTGTTCATTTTTTACTAAAAAAAGGAACAATGATTTGTTGCCCTCCTCAAGCAGATTTTAAAAACAGTCCAGTGAGTGCTGATGTCCGACACTTTCTTTGACAACCAAGGTACACACATTTAGTTTAAATTTTTATGCTCTATTTATACTAAAAATTGTAAAAAATGCACTTTATTTGTAGTAAACTTTTACTGTCACAGTGAGTCTTACTGTGATAACTTAATTGTGTGATGCAAAGTGTAAAATGGTGGTTTCTGAACAATCAAATTACTCCCTTCTAAACCCTTGCCAATAATTTAGTTATTATGATAAAAAGTTTACTAGAGCAGCAGAAGCAAAATATTTAGCATGTCAAATATGAGAGTTCAAGCAATAAAGAGTCATAGTGAAGGTAAAAAGTAGTGATGTACCGATTAGTCGGCATTTGCTTAATCGGCCACTTTTTGCACAATCGGTTTCGGCATCAACCCTTTTTTTTATTAGTTTACCAATTTCAACTAATGGCATTTTAAAATTTTTATTTTGTATTATGATAATCACTAAATAATAAATAAACTAAACTTTATGCATTACTGATATTATTTTTAAGAAATTGTTTAATTAGACTTTGTTTAGAGGCAATATTGTTTATTCTTAAGTTGGTGCTTTTAAGTTTTAACTTTGTAGCTTTATGTACTTATACATTTATTACTATTTTGTTTTCAGTATAATTTTATTTTGTGTTGGTTTATTGTTATGCTTAAAAGTAACTTATTTAAGCATGTTATGTGTTCAAGGGTTCAATGTGTTTATAGCCTACTATAATTATATACTTTTATTTTTTATTTTTTATTTCAATTCACCTCCCTAAGGCCATGAAGGCCAATTTAGTCAAGGAGGCTACTTTAGTTTTGATTACAACCCTTCCTCAACTTTATAACTCCTAAACACAAACCTTGACAAACAAGACCGCTGCGTGGAAAAACTAGTTGAGCGCGGTACTACCAGGGGCGTGGTGGAGATAAAACATCACAAAATAAAATTATTTTAAAAACATTTTAATTATCTAAAAATAATTTAGATATCTAGACAACATGTGTTTTTTAGATATCTAAATTACTAATAAATTATTAAACAATTCTAAGTAAGCTCTTGACTAACATATCTAAGGGTTTCGACAAACTTTCGCAGTTTAGTCTTTCCTATAAACTTGTTTCATATAGTATATCTGGGAAAGTTTTTGAGATTATTAAATTGTTTCTTTTTAACTACTTTATTAAAGTCATCCCCAAAAGCCAACAATGTTCTTTATTTTTGGTAACTTCTCGGGTACCTCAAGGTTTTATCCTTGGTTTTATTTTGTTTCATATCTACAATAATGTTCTTCCCGACAACCTTACATCTAAAGTAGCTCTTTTTGCTGATAACTCAGCTTTATACTCCTGTCTTGACAAATGGATTTCTCTTTATGGTTGCTTAAAACAGGCAGCTGATCGTGAATCTGATCTCCCTTCTGTAACAGATTGGTGCTCACAGCGGCTCGTAATTTTAACTCCAACAAAACTTTATCAAAATTCAGTCTCTTTATTGTGCTCACCATTTTCTCTCTCCAGATTCTATTCTCAATCTCTACAAATTTCTTATTCATCCCTTTATGAAATACTGTTGTCATATTTAGCCTAGTTCTTCTAATGATGCTCTTTCTCTTATAGGCAAGGTCCAAAAATGCATTGTAATCATAGTTGGACCCGGAGGTACATTGTAAACATAGATGGAACTAGAGATGAAAGTAAAGGAGCTTTCATATCTAGTTCCATCAACCAAAACTCTTTTTTGCATGACTCGTTATTTATCAAAGTCTCTTTCTTTTACTGTATCTGTCCCTGCATGCTCCAAAAACATTTATTTGTCTAGTTTTTTTCCCTGCACTTTAACCTTTTGGAACTCTCTCCCATCTTTATGTTTTCCTGACTCATACAATCTTCAACTTTTTAAGTTTTTTGTCAACCGTTTCCTTGCTCTATAACTCTTGTCGTTTTTTCTAGTAACTCCCAACTTATTAGTGGTTGCAACCTTGTTGGGAGTGAATCAGAATAAAAAAAAAATGCTTATGACAATACCATTTTATTTTTAAAGTTAAAATAAAAAGTATTCCTCTAAAATTGTATTAATTTTTGAAAGTTTTTTTTTCATTGTAAAAAAAGCTTAAAAATGTATTTATTTTTTACTGAGATTTTTCTGATATCTTTTAAAGGAATAGTTTGGCTCTGGTTTGGGTCCAAGTATTTGTTTACCAGTGATGATTCCATGAAAATGATTACTGGATTTTAAGTTGTATGGTTTTACATTTTCAAAATTTTATTTATTCGTTAATTGATCAGTATCGGCATTGGTATTAGATCATGGTGGCTTTTACTGGTTAAAAGTGTTATAGGTTTTTAAAATATTCAGCTTAATTTTATCAAATTATAAAGTCTAATTTTCTTATAAATTTTTTTAAAGAAGTATTAAAAATAACGTCATCCATCACCAGACACTTAACATGGTGGCAACTCTTTATACATATTAATTTATGTATAAAGGTACAATATACATATTACTATATGTATAAAGGTAATATAACAAAATTCTAAAATAATAAAAATCAAACTCAACTAAAAGAAAACTCAAAATCAAAAAAAAAATTGTTTAAACTACATTTATAGTTATATTTGAAATAAGAAACTTTGATCTTTTTTTATGATTTTATATTATACAAAGCGCTTTTCAATTAAAGTAACAAATTACTTCTTGTGAATAAACAAAAAATATTATAATTTTTTTTTATTAATAAGTATGTATTTTTTTATGATAAATAAATTCGATATTTCAAAATAACTTCTAGTTAAGTTTTTTTATAATACTCAAGCAAGGCTGGATAAGACTGCGCGTGTCTCTTATAAAGGCTTTTGGCGACAACAGTTTAACAAAATAATTGTAAAAACCAATGACCTTCTTGAAAATCGAAAAGAATATTGTTTTGAAAAGTTTTAGAGAGAAAGACAATAAAAAATTTTAAATTTAAAATAATATATAAAAAAAAAAAAAGTTTTTAAATAAAAAAAAAATTAAAAATAATATTGTGTTCTGACGAAACGTTAAAAAAGTCAATTAGTTTTGAAACTACAACAAAAACATTACCTCAAACACCAGGATATTATTTTACGTGGTAAATATGCTGACAATGGTTATCGCAGATTGTTATAAATCATTTACAGGACTCATGAAAAATAATTTCCTATTGAATCTCAAAGTTCTAAGGAGACTTTTGAAAAGGTCAAAGAAAAAAACCAGATTAAATTGTTTAAAAGACTAATTGCATTTGGTTTCTGTTTTTACAATGAATTAAGAATATATTAAATTAACTCTTTATTATTATTTTAAGTTATTATTTTGTGTTATGGTCGGTCGGCTACATTATTAATTGTTAATTTATAGTGGATTCTTTTTATTTAGTTTTACAGTTCAATGTATAGTGATATTTTCCTAACCTTTTAAACGATCCTGAAGTTGTTTTCCACGATTTAATTTAAAGCTGTAAAACCTCGAGGAGGTTTAAAACAGGAGATTGTTATGTGAGTTTTTTGAAGACAGTTTTTAAAACAGTCACCATCTTCGTTAACCCAAAACATTTCACGGAACTTAAAACTTTACTAAAAACTTTATCAAAACTGAGTCTAAAATTTGCACCAAATGATCGAATTATTTGTCAGTTTATTTTTGGAAGTTTATACTAATTATAAAGAATTATCTGCAAGCTGATTGCCTTTTTAGTTTATTCCAATAGCATTCAGAATACTGAAATAGACATTCATATATCAACATTTCAACACGGTTCTAGAAGATATTGTATTTCAGATAGTATAAAAGATTCCTGAGAAAATAAAATCCAATGTTTATGAGTTTTAACCTATTTTTAAACAATTTCAAATAAATGTATATTTACATGTGTATGTGTGTGGATATACATACATACATACATACATACATACATACACACATACATACATACATACATACATACATACATACATACATACATACATACATACATACATACATACATACATACATACATACATACATACATACATACATACATACATACATACATACATACATACATACATACATACATACATACATACATACATACATACATACATACATACATACATACATATGCATATATTTGCGTAATCTTAAATGTACTTTACAAAATACAGTTCTTAAAAGAACAGAGCAACTAATAACTAAATAATAAAAAGGTATAAATTTAAATGCCTTGTTTTGCCTATAGATATACTGCATGAGATCATGCTGAGTGCATTACTTTTCTTAGGTCTGTAAAGCTACATCGAACAAGAAGTTCCACAAAGCAATGATATATATCATTAAAATATATTCTATAAAATTTTGACTATTAAAATAAAGAAATCACCAGAGTCTAATGGTATATTTGTTGAAAATATTGACTAATAAAACAAAATTAATCACAAGATTAATAGGATATATATATATATATATATATATATATTATTCTGGTAATTTTTTTGTTTTTATAGCAATGTTTTTTTTGAATCCCATTAAAAATCAAATACCAATATTTGACAAAAAATGATAGCTGCTTTAAATATAGAAAACTTTACTGATCTTCATGAATCAGTAGTTGTGTTCAACGAAGAAGAAGAAGTACTAAATCGATTTTGTGTATAGAAGCAGATCTGTTTAGAACTAGGCCATTTTGCGTGAGAGTTCAGTATGTTGCCATAGCAGGCATTTTTTAGGCACAAGAGTAATAGCTAACTTAGTTTCTTTCTAGCTTACATAGTTTCTTTGTAGTTTTATTACTAACTTTAGGTATATTCACCTTACTCTAATTCAGCCAAGATCATATAGAGCTGAATTTTTGACTCACAAAGAGTATACAGTTGCACAAAAAGATTGCAGTTTTTACAGGTCAGAAAAATCACTAAGAAATTAATTTCAGCCTAATATTATATTTGTTTTTGCGTTTACATTTCATTTTTGTTAACATTTATTAAAAAACTCACAAATTTTTGAGTTTCTATTCAGTTTATATTAGGGCAACATAAAAATCATGGCTTTTACAAAAGAATACAATTATCTGCTCGCAAAATTTACACATAATTATATTTGTATCTTTTCAAAACCATTTTTTACTTTTTCCGTTATTTTTATGACTGTAAAGATCACTTAACTTATTAGATAACACCATGTTGAATATGAATGCCTTTGATCATTTTAATATGAGTGTAGTTGATTAATGTAAATGTTTATAATCAGGATGGCCAGCAATTTTTATGTTCATTTTCCATGTCCTTTCACTGACTCTTACAAAAATTCCTTCTTTTTCCATAAAAAATTTATCAAAACTTTAATATACAAAGCAACAAAAAATCTCACACAGCCCTTTACTAAACTTGCTTCGAAGGTGTTCTCATTGATTTTTAAATTATAATGTTATTATGAGACTTTAAAAATAAATACTTTTATTATCTAAAATAATAAAAGTAAATTTATAGAGAAGCATTACATTATTATTTACATATTAAAAATTTAAATACATTTTAAATGAGGGTATTAGTTTTAATTTGTCTATTGTCTCATTTAAAAATACGTTTTAAATGAGGGTATTAGTTTTAATTTGTCTATTGTCTGGTTTCAAAATCTTTTCATAACCATAGTACTTTTTGTACTGCACTGAGCTCATTTTGTTCCAACATGAGGGTAAAGTTTTTAAAATTAACTAATTTTTTTACTTTTATATTTCATTTGCTTCCAACTTTCCTTCCATTTTCTGTTAATTTGTTAATATTTCTTATTACAATTGGCAACATGAGGTGTCTCTAATCACTTCTAACTACATTTTTTATGTAACTAATTGTTTCAATCATTTCACAAAAAGAAGAAATAATTTTATATAAAATATATGCAATATAAAAAAAAAATGGACATAAAAGAAATGCAAAAAACATTTATTAGGTATAGGGAAGAGTGTTGTACCTCAGAGGTATTTTAAACTTTTACAAACGTTTAATATACTTAAAATGTGTTCTGTAATAATATATTTTCATTAACTTTATGGTATTAGTTACTCTAGGGTTTTTTATTAAACATCCAGACATATTTTTTCAACCCTTTTTTTAAGTTTAAAAAACAGCTTACATTACAGCTAAGGTACACCACCAGTGGTGTACCTTGGAGGTATGTACTTTGTAACTTGGAGGTATTATTGCTTTAACAGATTAAGTACTCAACATGGTAGAAGTTTAATATAATGTTTACTTATAGGATAATTGGACTTCACACTAGAGAAAATATTGTTCTATCTAGTTAGTTTTATACAAGCTATGTTTTAATTAATACTTATGTTGAAATTATATATTATAATAAATTTAAACTAATTTATACTTAAAATATTAAAAACTTGCAAAAGAAATGTTTATTAAGAAAAGAGTAATAACAGGTATCAACGTTAAAGTTTAGTAATAATAAGTATTTCACTTTGATTTAGCATTTGTCTACTCTACATTCAGGTAATCAAAGTTAATGCCAAATCAGTATTTCCAGCTGTCGTGCTGAGCCTCCTATAATAGAGGGATGTGGCAACTAAAAGACCATATCTAATTTATCCAACTCATACACAGTTTTATAATCTCTTTGATAATTCGAGAAAATTGTCAAAAATAAGATAACAATTTAAAAAAATAATTACTATTAAACAAAGAAATACACACATCATATAATACTAAAGAATTTCTTTATAAACAAAAAAAAAAATCATAATAAACTATAACAACATATTACATTAAAAAATTACTTTCATAACAAATATTAATCATAATAGTATTAACAATATTATGGAAGTTTGTACCTTGGTGCAACCACCAAGGTACAAAACATTAGCTATCTTCAAGGTACACCACTACCACATTTTTTACAAAACCGCTACCATATGTTTATAGGTTAGAAGTTAAGCAGTTTCACGAATGCATAAATGCAGCTAAAAATATGTTTTACAATTTTTGGTAATCGGTTTTAAAACAAAGCTTATACCTACAGTTGTAGAAAAAAAAGAATACGCTATAAAAAAATTACTTACCGGAAACATACTTTTATTTTTATTGCAACAAGAAATGTGTTAAGCCGTGGTAAAACAACTTATTATGAGTCTTAAGAAGCCAATACATGCCACTAAAATTTATTTTGAATAAACCACCCAAGATGGCAGCACAATTGACGTGCCTCCAAGGTACACGACACTAGTTTCAAAGTGAAGTGAAAATTAAACAATCGTTAAATTTTAAAAAAGTTCTAAATATCTAAAATTTTCTTTTAAAAAAAATAAAAAGCTTCTTTAAAAAAAACTAGTGGGGCGCCCTCCCCTTCTTTCCGCAATGTCATCGGCTCTTATATTATGAGCTTATCAATGTACACTTGTTAAGTTTTAATATGTATTGCATATAAATATATATATATATATATATATATATATATATATATATATATATATATATATATATACATATATATATTTATAAATATATCTATTTATATTTATATATTTATATATATATATATATATATATATATATATATATATATATATATATATATATATATAATATATATATATATATATATATATATATATATATACATATAAATATATATATATATATATATATATATATATATTGATATATGTACATATATATATATATATATATATATATATATTATATATATATATATATATATATATATATATATATATAAATATATATATATATATATATATATATACATAAATATGTATATATATTAATATTTATATATATATATATATACATATATATATATATATATATATATATATATATATATATATATATATATGAATATATATATATATATATATATATATATATATATATATATTTATAAATGATTATATATATATATTCATATATATTTATAAATGATTATATATATATATTTATATATATTTATATATATTTATATATATATAGGAGAGAATGGGGTATTGGCGAACATCTAAGCGGGAATGCGAATTATAGACACCAGTTATACACAATTGACCATATTTATTGCTTTTTAATTAATTTAACTGTTCAGTCACAAACCCTAAAAAGCAATTTTTGTTAATCTTTTTAGAAGATAAAAATTTATGGCAAAAATAAAACCATAGGAGTTCGGAGTTACCCTACGTTCGTGGGTTAATTCTGAACACACAGAGGGGCAATCACAAACACTGTTGTGTAATAATGAATAAAATGCTAATTGTATTATATGCGAAAAATATACAATTATATTGATAGCCACAAAAAATAGGAGTGGTTTTATATCCATAGAAGCTACAACAGAATGTTACTCATAGTAAAAGTTGCATTGAATTATCAGAAAAAGTTAAAATCAAATTATAGTGAACAACAATAGCAGCTTTATTACACTACTGTACGTCTGGAACATAGCATGGGATCCTCTCTCAGGAGGTAAATAGAAATTGGTTAATTTATTTTTTTATAATGCTGTTTTGACCAAGTTCGGAGTTACTCCGCGTTCACCATTACCCCACTCTCCCTTATATATGAAAGATTCAGTTAAAAGTCAGGGAAATTTAGGGAATTTTTTTAAACTTCTCGTATTTTATTTTAATGTTTTAAAATGTTTTACATTAAATAATATTCCTTTTTTAGGTTACTAAATAAATAATCATGTAGCTCTAAAGAATGTTCAAATATATTTTTATTTTTAATACTTGATGATTATAAAAAAAGTTTACTTTTGTTCTAGTCATTTATTTACAGTAAAAACCAAACAAAAAATTTATATAAAACAATTTACGGAAGTTTAAGTTCAACCATTATAAACATTTGAAATTAATTTATTACGTGATTTTTTGTATAGAAATAGCAAAAATTTCATAGTTTGTCAACCTATTTTAATGAAGAAAGGTTGAGCGATTCATTGTTTGAAAAATGGCTGGTAAATGGCACGGACAAAATGTCAGCCAAATGCAAAAATGCCATGTTCAATTATTTTATAACTATAACAAACTTATCAAATATGGGTCGGAGAGCTGTGACAAGTCACAAGGAGGGTAAAAAGCATGTTCAAAAGTCAAAGCCAGTACCGTGCTACCTCAAGCCTGTGCAGTTTACATCCAAAAAGCAAGCAGCTTTTTTAGTAATTCAATCAGATAAAATTTGTGCGGAAATCTATTCTGTTTGGCAAGCAGTACAAAACAATTTCTCATTGAACTCGTGTTATGACAATGGTCAACTGTATCAAAAAATGTTCCCTGATAGCACAACTGCTAAATCCTATGAGATAGGTAAAACAAAACTTGGTTATGTTATTTATCTTGGTTTTGGATCCTATTATTGCACACTTTTAACAGAAAATATGACCAAAAAGAGTTACCTAAACTTCTTAACATTGGGAGACTTTCAAAACCGGTTTTCAATCTGCAATCTTTCCATCTGAGTGGAACATAGGAAAGTTAATGAAAGCTTCATACAATCTTTTTTTTTAAAAATGGCAAAGTTTTGGGAAGTTCTTCATTAAAGCAGGCAACCAAAATGTAAGAGTTATGACACTGTCTTAGAGGGAACTAAAGATGAACTAACTTTTACTATATT
>NC_088925.1:48422500-48432500 GCF_038396675.1 Hydra vulgaris
CATTCTTACTATCACACTATTGCCACCCCTTTGTCTAACCTTCCATTTACAAAGTTTATCATCAAAAAACTAAGTGATAATGAATGTCTACATAAAAATTACATTGGGCCTCTTCATTTTCAGAATTTAACTTAAACCATGCCGTAAGATGTGTATTACGTTGAGCAGCACTATGTAAAGCCACTTGTTCTGCTATTTCTCAAAAATAAACTGATTCTCAGGAAGATGAACTTTAAGGCGAGTAATAGTGTGTGACATTAGACTAATGGGATACTCGAATATTCGCCACAATGCTTCAGGCGTACTAACATAACGACAATCTAAAAAGGTGTTTACTTCGTCATGATTACTTTATTCGTTTAATACAATACTTGCGGAGTCATGCCCTTTCTATAAGTACTTGTACAAATATTTAACAGCTTTACAGACATGCAAGATTCAACATTAAAACGGGCTTAATATTTCATTGATAACCAAGGATTGTAAGGTACAACCTAACGGCTGTCTTAATTGTTGCGTTTAATATTGATAACCAAGCCATTGTCATGACGCCTGTAACGCGGATAACCATTATGAACTGCTACGGTGTTGGCATTAAATTCTTTAGGATATTTTTTCCTACATATTTTATCTATCATGCAGGGTGAATTTAGATTCAATGTACCACATGGACCATGAATCATGCAGTTTTAATAATGTTGAGGTTTTAATAATAAGTGGAGGATTTACAATCGGAACTGGAATTTCAGCAGATATTATATTATTGATATATTATGCTGTCTCAAGCTTATCATCATTTGCATAATGAAGTAAAATATGATCATTTGGCAAACCACACTTTTGAAATTCGATAACCTGAACATGGGTAACAACTTTCCTTAATACACCATTGTTTAAAAATATCATTAATGAGAGTACTTGATTTGAGTTTGAATACTCGTGTAATTAAGTCAGGTCTATCATTTGCAGTCAGACCTGGATATAAATTTTCAGTTATCTCGCGCCATTTTGGATTGCAGTTAAAAGTAATAAAAAGATTTGGTTTACCGTATTTTTTAGTTATAGCCATTGCATCTTCAAAGTTTTCTTTTAATGCTCTAGGACTTCTTACATAAGTTGATGGCAAAACCACTACACGCCCTGGTCTAACGTTATGATCAGTTCCAAGGTTATTTATATGTTCATGTGAGGCATCATACTGCTCGCTTCTCAGTTTGCTTTGGTTATTCTGATGAAAGCAAGGCGCTGGCCTTCAATTTTGACATATGCGTCAACAGCATATTGCTGAAACAGTTTCTTGCCATAAAAGATCGAAGAAAAAAATTGTCTAAATGAAAGTCTATATATGTAATAATGAGATAGAGTAACATGATTTCTAACCAATGTAGCATGTTCAGGGTTGTGAACCAATTGTATAGGCCAACCAGCATCACCTCTTGGGAAAAATAGAGGATAAACCATAGGATCTAAGTTGGCAGACATACTTGATAAAGTTTTAAAAGGATGACCTCTTTGTTAAATAACAACTCTCCTGGAAGCAGGTGGTGCACCATCTTCACCAACAAATACAACTGCAACTTCATTATGCGAAGGGAGGTTGTAGCAACGTTTATCTTCCTCTTTAAGTAAAGACATTTTTACAACTGAGACTAAACGACCCAATCTAGCTGCTTAACAAATTTCTTCATCTTCCACTTCAGCCACGTTTTTAAATGCAAGAGCAAATGGGTTTTCTTCACTTACTATTGTTTGCAAATGAAATATTAAAATACTTAAGCAAAGATCATTGCCATACTGTTGCATTCTAAAGTTTATTGCTGCAAGTGAGTCATAGATATACAGTTGACAATATGTTGGAGGAATATCGTGATCTGGCCGAAGATTACTTATACGATGAAAAACTTGACCATATATTCTAAAACATGGTTGCCCACGATTCAAAGGTTGAACCACATAAGCTGTAAATGAAGCAAAAGAAAGACAGGAATTATATTTTCTAATACATTTTAGAAAATTCGTATTGGAATTATGATCTATATAATTCTCTGTAAAATAAATCTTAAAAAGCTTGCAGAAATGTTGAAAGAGGAGGTAAAACTACCTTTCTATTATGGCAACCTAGAAAATGACTTTCACCAGGAAATTTTGTAGCACCTCAATGCTGACAGATCTTTTTCATTTTCTCCTAAATATATATTAGCTGGAATAATATTACTTCTTGCTATACAGTGCATTTTACCTTGTGTCGTAGCATTTCGTACATTATTCTCATAACGGTTCAAACGAATTTCATCTCGCATAACTCTATTTCTCTCATTTTGACAACACCTAATTTCATCTCTATTTCTCTCATTTTGACGACTGTTAATTTCATCTTGTCTAGCTCTATTTCTCTCATTTTAATGACGATTAATTTCATCTCGTCTAGCTCTATTTCTATATTATTATTTTTCTCTATTATTATTAAATTACATAAAAATATAAACCATTTTAAATTTAATGATAAAAAAAAAAAAGCTTGCAGCCTAATAACTAAGAGAAGTAATTGTAATTTTGATAAATAAATATATATACTCTTTTAAATAAAACTAAATTTTATTTATTTATTAATAACCCGTAATAAAGGTTGCTTAATGCTAGTAAAAAGGAAAAACAAAATTTTAAAATTTTATTTTGTTTCTTATCTATAAAACATTTCAATTCAACTTTTAAAAGAACTAAAAAATCAATGCAAATGTAAAGCCAAAAATATAAATGTAATTACTTTAGAAGTAAAATAAACCTCTAAAATTTGATTTATTAATTAAACGACTGGTCAAAAAGATTTACCAAAACAAAAGAATTTACAAAAAAATCTAAAACCAATAAATGAAAATTAAACCAATTTTATTCAAGTTTTCAAGATTTTAAAACGAACTTAAGTTACTTATAAAAAAAAAAAGATGTTTAAAATAGTTTCGGTCAGTACATTTCTTTCTAAAGTAATAATAACAAGGAGACAATTTAATAACAAATGTAACAGATTTTAATATATATATATATTTGAATACCTTTTTAATGAGAAGCATAACACTTTAAACTAAGGAAAACAGAGAAGTATTTTTAATTATATTTTTTCTTTCAACTTCTAACATAAGTTTTTTTATTTTTCTATTACTTTTTCTAAGTAGAAATATAGCCTCAGAGAAGTATAGACTAGTATACAGAGAAGTACAGAGAGTACAAATATAGTACAGAGAAGCGTAAAAGATGCTGAAATGTAAACGTATAACAGTCCTAATTTCTTTTATGTTAAATACATAAATGAAGTTCCAACTAAAGTTAAAGCTGTATAATATACTTACCCAAATCAGTTTGACTGTTTACAAAAATGCCGTTAATATTAAACCTTCTAAAACAACTGATTAACCAACAAAAACAAAAATTAAGTGTATTGAAGTTACTAAAAAGCACTTCAGTTCTTTCAAATTGCTCTGATAAATATTGTAAAACTTGCTTAGCTATTTGTTTCAAATTCTGTGCAACGATCAAAAAATCTGTTTACAGTTTTATAAAACCACTACTAACGATAGCTAATAAGTGCAAACCAAACAATATTTAGGCTAATGAGATTGAAAAAAATGAATATGAAACCTATATACAAAAGCTCAAAAAACACAAAGTTTTAGTTTTAAATATAAAAGTGCATGTTTATTTAATCTCAACAAAAACCACACTAAAACTGAAAAAAATTAAAGTTGATTAAAAATCAAATTATGTTTTCATAAACTTTGTTTATAAAAAAATTGAAAAAAGTTAAGTCAATTTTAACTAAAAAAACCAGAAAATTAAACAAAATCATAGAATATATATATATATTATATATATATATATATATATATATATATATATATATATATATATATATATATATATATATATATATATATATATATATATATATATATATGTATATATATCTATATATATATATATATACATATATATATATATATATATAAATATATATATATATATATATATATATTTTTATATATATATATATATATATATATATATATATATATATATATATATTATATATATATATATATATATATATATATATATATATATTTATTTATATATATCAACCGTCAGAATTAACAACTGTGTTTAGGGTCAGCAAAAAAGAGCCAATCTTGTTTCTATGTTTTATGATAACTTCTTTATGTCAATTATTATTACCAAACTCAAACAGTTCAAGGTCGATAAAATGGCGACCTTAATTTGCCTAATATCGAGGGCTGATATATATAGATATTGTTAAAGAAAACAAAAATTACTTACAAAATAATTACAATAACAACAACCCTCTAAAAAATGAAGCTTTGATTTGATGTTGATCAACGTTGTTTTTGCGTTGACATTAGCGATCAACGGCGATCAACCATAAATGGATGTTGTAGCAACAGCAGTGTTATCAACAGCAAATCAACGTTTATTTACAAACACTGAGCGTTCGTTGATTTACTACCGACAAAAAACAAATTTATTGAGCCGATTACTAACAGTAATTTGCTGAGCATTTTCTGCTGGGATTTTTTTTGTTATTTTTGGTGGTTATAAAATGTTTGTTCAAATTTTAATTGTATTACGGTATGAAACGAATATAAACTTTATTGAAAAACATATATTTTATTAAGTAATTATTTTTTCAGTTCTTGAATAAAGATTATCCAAATGAAATTAGGGTAGTTCTTTAACTATTTGAAGATAATAGAACATCTTAATATAAATATTTTAACAATTTAACATGAAAAAGTCACAACTTAGCAGCAATTTGGCCTATTAATGCTTATTATATTAACATTACTATTATCATAGCAAATTATTAATAGCTGCAAGTATTTGCCTAATGAATTCTGACTGCAAACTTAAATCATATAGTATAAAATGCAATTTAAATTGATTTTTTCTGTATAAGAATAATAATGATAAAATAATAAAAATAAAGATAATAATGCCTAAATATGACAGAAGCCTATAAATGAGAGAATTTATGAAAGAAAAACGAAATACTGAAAAAAGAATAAAATATCTTCTTGAAGAGTGCAACATTGTTGGTAGAGAGAATTGCGTTCATCTAGATTTAGACATTCAAAAGATTTTTGAAGTTTATGAAGCTGTGCACAGTGATATATTGATGTTTTCAATCACTTCGCCACAAAATAAATTTTGTTTAAGTAAAGTTGAATCTAATTATTGTAATATTGACGACATTTAAAAATAGTTTATACAGTAGTATTGATACTCTAACTTCAACAAAAGATTTTTTATATGAGTGGTCATTAAAATACTGTATAAAAGATGATGCTTTAAATGCACTTTTATTTCACTTAAATAAATTTACTCCATCTATACCAAAATGCTGGCAGACATTACAAAAATCTCTTCAAAAAGTTAATGTTTTATATGTCAGTGGAGGCAATTATATATATCTTGGAGTTAAAAGTGCAATTGATTATTACATATCAACAGTTGGAAATAAGAAAAAACTTGATCTAATTGTAAGTATTGATGGTGCACCTATGTACAATAGTAAAAAGACTTCTATTTGGCCTATACTAATTACAATTAACAGAAAAGGATCCTATGCTGTTGCAATTTGGCATGGTCAGGGAAAACCAAACAATTTGGATGAGTACTTTGAAGATTTTATTATTGAAATGAAAAAATTGCAAACTAATGGGTATAAACAGCTTCTGGTGACTATTAAAGCTTTTGTTTGTGATGCGCCTGCAAGAGCATATGTTAAATGCATTATAGGGTATAGTGGCTATCATAGCTGTGAAAGATGTATGGCAGTTGGCACACAAAAACATGGAGTAAGGTTATTGGAAACGACTAATTTACTTTGTACTGACATGGCTTTTAAAAATAATTTTTATAAAGAAGGTCACCAACTTGAGAGTCTTTCTCCACTTGTTCAGTTAAATTTCCCAATGGCAACTGGATTCCCATTAGACTATATGCACCTTATATGTCTTGGAGTAGTTAAAAAACTTCTAATAAACTGGTGTAAAGGTCCCCGATGTATTAGAATAAGTCAATCTGTTAAAGAAAGTATTTATATGCTTATATGGTTTGTCAGAGAAGTAAAAATTTTGTATGGGGAGATCTTGGTAACATACAATGTTCTTAGCATGATTCATTTAGCTGATGATTGTGTTAACTTTAGGTAGAGACTTGATCATCTATCAGCTTTTCCTTTTGAAAACTTTTTGGGTTGAATTAAAAAAATGGTGCGAAAATCACATCAGACTGTTGCCCAAATAGTGAATCAATTAGATGAGAGAAAAAAGTTGGATATTTTTCTTAGAGAAAGGAATGGTAAAGAAATTTCTGCCCAAGTGGTAAATAAAAAGATCACATCAAATCTATGAGACAGAGTTTATTTTATTCAAGGCAAAGGGTTTATTTTAGTAGAAGAGGTTTTGGTAGATCTTGTAAAATGCAAGGCTCTAAATCCTCATTCAGTTCGAAAGTTTTTTCCTGATTGTTTTGAAACATCTTACTTAGACGTTTGTTATGTAAATTCATTAGCCAACCTAAAAACAATTTTTCCAAAAAAAAAAGAACTTTTGAAGAAAGGCTTGATGATACCTGTTTAAAAAGGTGGTTATGCTTTTTTTCTGCTTAGACATTGTGATATTGCTTATGATCACTGATTTCTGGAATTAAAAACACAAACTTTGATTATACTTGCAGACCATCAATTTTTAAAGTATGTCTGTGCATGTGTCATTTTGTAAAATTTGTTGTAAATTTGTCAAATATGTAGTTCATTGAACAAATTTAAAGTGAGTTTAATGCATTTTAATTTATAAATTTTTTGTGTGAAACAAATACCTGGTATGTTTATAGAAATAATAAAATATTTACACAATGTTTTACATTAATAAATCTAAAAAGCGTTTTACAAAGTTCATTGTTTTTAATCTCTAATGTATTTTTAATTTTATTTTGTAACTTATATAAGATTGTTTAGAATTAAATTGCACCAGAATATTGAAATTTCATTTGCCATTGTTGAATTTTTAAATGGAAAAATTAAAGAAATGGAAGTGATTGCTAAAAGTTGGATGAAAAATGAAGGGAAATGCTTCTGGCTGCCATTTAAAAGTGATTCGTAAAGCTGTCACGGCCTTGCAGGCATCAACCTCCGATTGGAAGATATACCCTGCTAGGATTTTATACACTACAGGTTTGCATATTACTATAAAAAAATGTAAAATAATTGAATTAGATATTGAACTGTATGTTTTGACCAGGGCATTAGAGAGGATAAACATGTGCTGGTGCAAATTAATTTTAGGCCCCCTTTACAATATGACTATTCTCTCATTTAATATCACTTATTTTAAATCCAATATTCCAACGGGTTTTTTTAACAATGTTTTTAAATTTTTTTAAACTTTTAGTGTTTTTTAAAAACTAAAAAATTCATTAATTTTCATGGGTTTTTCATTAAAATTCATTAATTTTTATGCGGTGCACCAATTACACTCCATTCTCATAGGGCTTGCTTTTGCCGCAAACATTTCAATTACATCTTCATTAGATATTGATAAATGATTTTATGTACATAGATTTGTGTTTATGAAGAAGCTCAGTCACACTTAGAGAAAGCAGCAGATACTTCAAATATTGAAACTGACATCGAAGAGAAAAAAGGGACAAAGCAAAAGTAAATTTTACTAAAATTAGTTTTTAACAAATAAAAAATTTTGCACTAAAGTATTACACAAATCATGCACTTTTTTTGTTTATAAAGTAAAGTTTATATTAAAGGAGAAAGACAGCAATGACATTTTGTGAAAGTGATGAAGATATTGCGGTTGGTGATGAAGAACTATACGGAAGATACTATTTTGATAGTTCAAATAGCTTAAGAACATCTAACGTGATTCTAAATATAGCAGGTTAACTATTTTTGTAAAAGTAAAATAATGGTTTGTTAAAATAAAATGCTTATTTTTTTACTGAATTATAGATGTTTTTAAATCAATATCAACTCCCCATTTACACAGTGAAATAGCAAGCTTTTCATTTGCTGAAAATAACAATGACTTCTCGAAAGAAACTAATATATCTCAAGGGAAAATGATGTTGTCTTCAAATATATTGGTAAAAAAAAGTCCTAATGTTGCTTTTGTTCTAATTAAAATCTGTGTGTGTGTGTGTGCAGTAAAAAAATTAATAGAAATCAGAACTATATGTTATAGAATATAATTTTGTTGACAAATATTTTATAAATATATGTTTGTTGACAAGTTTAAATAAAAATCACTATATAATGTTTAAAAATTTTATTTAATTTTTGTATGTATAATTTATCTATACCTAGGTAGAAAATGGCTCTAAAAATTGTGTTTTGGATAAAGAGGATAGCAAAGAAAGACATTTGTCTTGCCAGGGTAAATTAAATAAAAGTTTTATTTATTTTTTCCATTTAGGTAATTTTTCATGGTTAATTTTTTACAAAATATTTTACATAAATAATAATAATATTGTTTATTTTACTACATTTTTTTTTAAAGATTTTCAAAAAAGATTTGCGTTGAGTTGGATGGCAAAAATAGATAAAAGAGAAAAGTGATTCAAGAGTCAATTTTAAAAATCCAGGTATTGAAATTAAGATAATTTCATTCATATAGAATGAACATAATATGTATTCTGACCCTTAAGTAATTTTTATTTTGTTAATAATAGATGAGTTCTCTTAGTCGTTGTGGAGGTAATATAAATCGGCTTTTGCTTTTGGAAAGTTGTTGATGAGCGAGGACGCTGGGGCCTGTTTTAATGTCTTGGGTGGTTCATTGAAGATAAATTTTAAAACATACACCCTGTATCATGATAGTAGGTAAGAATGGTTTTATGCATTTTTTTAGATTTTTTATTTCACAGTAAATATATTTTGTTTATCCTAGTCAGTCATTTATGTAACTATTTTCTATAATTTCTGCAGTTTGATTTTTTTCAAATTAGATTTGAAGTTTTGATTTAGTTGCGATTACACGACAGCATCATGATGCAAAAATTTGCAAATATTATTCAGGCATTTCGAAATTTTTAAGGCAATCAGGAACATGACTCAATCGAAAAGTTTTAAAAATGAACAATGCTGCAAACGTTAAATAAATTGTTTGAAAATGTAAATTTTGCGTTAAATTCAATAAAAAACTTTCTTACTTTCTTTCATTATTCTTTTGAGTTAGCTTTGAATTGCTCTATTAATAAATTTTTTGATAAATCCTTTATTTACAGCCTGTTTTTTACAAAACAAATAAAGATTTGATCAATATGTATAAATTTTATATACAAATATTTTATATATATATATACATATATACATACATAATATATATATATATATATATATATATATATATATATATATATATATATATATATAATATATATATATATATATATATATATACACACATATATATATATATATATATATATATATATATATATATATATATATATATATATATATATACACATACATATATATATATATATATATATATATATATATATATATATATTATAAATCAGTAAAAAATCACTTAACAAAGTTTTTTTTCATTTAACACAGTGTTTCATTAATAAAAAGACTCATCAGAAATACTGAGTTTTTTTATTGATGAGAGCATTTCTGATGAGTCTTTTTATTGATGAAATACAGTGTTAAATAAAAAAAATATTCTTAATTGATATCCTACTAATTTATAATTGCTCAGTTCTTTTAAGAACATTGAGCACTCTATTTTGTAGAATACATTTTAAAGTTGTTTAAATATAAACTTTAAGTTGTTTAAATTTCGTAAACTGTTGATATATATTTTTTTGATATATGCATCAAAAAGCGATATCAAAATACCGTCGGCTATTATAAAAATCAGTGTTGAATCACCAAGAAAAAATGATTGTTGATTAAACGTTGAAA
>NC_088925.1:48435000-48450000 GCF_038396675.1 Hydra vulgaris
ATACAGCGGTGGCTAAAAATCAAGGACCACTCATTTTTTAGTTGGTTTCTTATTTTTTAATTTAAAGTTAAGAAGATTCTAACTAAAATATTAAAATTTTTTTTTAATATCTTGCTAATTAAAACATACGGATTAAAGTGATATAATTTTTTTAATCTAATTATAATTAAATAGCGTTTAACTTATTAAAAAACTGATGTGTACTTATAAATCTTCTTTAAAAAAATTGGACAAAATTTACTGATTACTTTCAAATCTTTAATTTGCACTTACTAAAAGTTATAATCCATTATTTTTTTTAACTGTCTTTATTGCTTATTACGTTGGCTTTGAAACAAAATGTAGAAACCTGAGTTTCGATATCAAACAAACATTTATTTTTTGAATTGCGATAAGGATATAAAAATATGGCAAAAATGCGTGCTGAGATGGAAGAAAAAGACAGATACGCGGCTCTTGTCTTAAAAGAAGAAGGCTAAAGCATCAGACAAACAGCAGAAAAGCTCCCCAGCAAACATGACAACGTTGAATCAACGTTGAAAACCGGTCGCAAAAGATGTTGCGGAAACGTAGACAAAGTAATCGATTTTGCAAAGATATGTAACGTTGTTTAATAGACGTTGATTAAACGTTATTGCGTAACGTTGAAAAAACGTTACTAAATGACGTTACAAAAGCGTCGCAACTAAACGTTGAAAAAGCGTTACATAAAAAGCGTTGAATACACGTCGCAACTTAGCGTTGAAAAAACGTTACCTAAAAAGCGTTGCTTAAATGCTGTTAAAGCAGTCTATTTTGCAAGGATTTGTAACGTTGTTAGTACAACGTCAATTTAACGTGACTTAAAGACGTCGAGTAAAGGTTGAAATATAACGTTGAATTAACGCTTAAATGCGCTGTATAAAATATCGCAAAATATTATTAAACGTAATTAATCGTGGCTGTAAAATATATTTAATTGGCAAATAAAACTAAATTGTAAATTGAACTCTGCCCTCGCAATATTTCCAAAATCAATTTTTAATACAAACAGTAACATATACAATTTTTAGACATATATATAAAAATCTAAATATTCTTCTTAAAATTTATGTGTGTGAATGTTTGCATATATATTTATGCAAAATATAATAATACATTTAACAGGATATCGTATCGATAAGCCAGGATATCCTTGAGATACAGAATCTAAATCAAAAAACAAAACTTGTTTCATTCGTAGTTTGAAAGCAAATGTTAAAAAAAAATGTTATTAAATTAGTATAATTATTATTAAATTTAAAAAGTAAATATATATATACATATATATATATATATATATATGTACATATATATATATATATATATATGTATTATATATATATATATATGTATATATATATACATATATATATATATATATATATATATATATATATATATATATATATATATATATATATTTTATTTATATATATAGTTTATAATTATAGGTTTAGGTATCACTCCTTTGACTAGTTTTTAACTATATGAGTGACACCTAACCATATTTATGTGAGTTTATAAATATTATTGTAAGTTTTCATATTTTTTGGTTAATTAAATGGATTATTATTATTATATATAAAATATATAGATAAATAAATTACATATATATATAAATTATATAAATATATATATATATAAATTATATATAAATATATATAAATTATATATATATATATATATATATATATATATATATATATATATATATATATATATATATATATATTTATATATATATATATATATATACATATTTATTTATTTATTATACAGTAAACTCCCGGTTTTTCGATATGGCACTTATTAAAATTTTCTGCTTATTCGAAGCAATTTTCATTTCCTGTGAATTTTCTTTAACAAACTCATGCAAATGCTGTTATGCAGAAATGCTGTTATGCAGAAATGCAGTTATTCGAACCTGCAGTTGTTCAAAATTTCGGTTACTCGAAACAATTTTTGCTCCCCTTGAAGATAAAAAACACATTTAAGGAACAAGAAATAAATAAAAAAAGGACTATTTTTTCAATGAATTGTAAAATATTTATTAATTTACGAGGATAAAACTGAAGTAGCACAAAATTCTAAGGGTCTTTATCTTTTTTACTTTCTACTTTTATTAAAATTTGAAAATAACTTAAAGTTGGTCATTTTAAAGAGCATATTCAGTTATTCGAGTTTCGGGTTATTCAAAATAAATTCTTTTACCCCTTGGAGGTTCGAATAACCGGGAGTTTACTGTGTATATATATATATATATATATATATATATATAATATATATATATATATATTTATATATATATATATATATATATATATATTTATATACAAAAATAATTTTGACTTTATATATATATATATATATATATATATATATATATATATATATATATATATATATATATATATATATATATATATATATATATATATATATATATATATGTATATATACACAAAATTATATAGTTTTGTATATATATATATATATATATATATATATATATATATATATATATATATATATATATATATATATATGTATATATATATATATATATATACAAAACTATATATTTTTGTGTGTATATATATATATATATATATATTTATATATTAGTATATATATTTATATACAAAAATAGTTTTGTATATATATTTATATACAAAGTCATATAATTTTGTATATATATATATATATATATATATATATATATATATATATATATATATATATATACATATATATATATACAATATTATTTATGTCAGAATCATCCCACCAGGTCAATGAACCCTTAGATTTCTTGTTAGGAGTTCTAGAAATTGAGTCATCTAGAGGGCAGGATCAAGCTATAGCTATTCAGAACATATTAGAGCAATATGATCTCACTGACCAGATCATTGACTGTAGTGCAGATACAAAAGCCTTTTATACTAAAAAATACAAGGTGCAATTAAGTTTCTGGTGAATAATGCGCTTAAATGACATGTGTTATGGCTACTATGTAGATAATTAAATATTTTGATAAAAAAATTTAAAATTTTGATGCACAAAACTGTCGCGATATTTGGACATTTTGTATCTTTTCAAAATATATATTTTAAGGCACCATATATCTGAAAGGTATATTTCCAATGAATTATGTTCAAGGTTTAACAAAATCTCCATCACGTGCAATTTATAAAGACTTTCATAAAGTTTGGCTAGAAATAAGAAGCAAATAATGTCGATAAGTTGCTTTTTTCCATTATGAACGAGAGGAGTATACGATAGGTACTGATTTTCATAGAAGGGTATAAGATACTAAAAACTTCTAGATAATAACCCTAATATAAGATTGCTTTCAAAGGGGAGATTATAAAGTTTTTTGTGAGCTAATAGTCATTTTCCTTGGTGGCCATGTACCTGGTTTCCAGTTCAAACAACCAGAAGCCCATCATCAAGTTCATGACTGGTTGTCTATACTTGCTTACAATACAGCTGACTTCAAAGATTAATTTAAAGTTGAATAAAAGTGAGAATAACTTGCTTAAACTGTCAACTGACTTTAGTGTCGAATTTTATTGAGCATACTCTTTAAAGCCTCCTCTGGCAGCCCAGGCTCCATTACAAGATTTGGATGCTTTTGAGCTAGCTTATGAAATGATGAGCAATAAGCTATATATATCCAATTATTGTACCCTGGGAAAGCTGCTCCATGCAAGCTTGTTCCGTCATAGTTGGTACCTGACACCACAGCTAGTTATTCTTTCAATAGCAAATAAACATTTAGAACTGAAGGAAAGAGCTGGTCTAGCTACTCAGAAGCTGCTAGGTTTCAATTGTTTGCAACCTGATGATTTTGAAAGGGAACAACCTCACCCTCCAACTCATGTGGTTCCCATGTCAGTTTTGTTCAACTTTATCACTAAAGAGTCCTGGCTGCTCTTCACATACCTAGGTATAACTACGGAAGTAATATACACATGGATAAAGGACAACTTTGAAAACGATTCTAACAGACATTTTCAACATCAAATGGAGAATCTAGCAGTAGTAAACGACAGGGCTGAGTGCCACAATCAAACTTGTGTAGGATTTTGTGGCTAAAAGTCATGACGAAGGTTTTCCACAGGATACCATGCAATTTGTGCAAAAAACCCAAAAAGAGGTTGGAAAAGACATGAAAAAAAGTGATTTTATGTAAATTTTATGTGATTTTTGACTTTATTTGTCTTTAAATAACCAATGTGCGTTAGTATTAACAACAACGAGAACAACGATTTTTGTTAAAGCACACAATTGATTTATAAGTACAAATACTTTGCATAAATAGCTAGATTTTTCGTTTTCCCTTCCCCCTCCCCCTATAAGGATTCTATAAGGACTTCTATAAGTTCTATATGGATTAAAGCTGAAATAGTTGGAAAAAAATATAATTTAAATTCAGATGAGTTTTTATTTTTTGATATACCGTAAAATTGCCTTAGTTCGGTCACTTAAACTTTGAACATTTATTTATCACGCATAAATAAAAAATTTTTAATTTTTTTCTTTTCTGAAACATACAAAAAATTATATTGATAACTGATATTGTAAAAACAAACAAATAAAAATAAAAACTTGTACTCAATAAATAATTTAAAATAAAAACATCTACTTTGACCGAACTTTCAATACCATCTCAAAAGTTCGGCCACTATGTAAATACCAATAACGTATCATAAACTTAAAGTAACAAATAATGAAAACTAATTTTTAAATGTTTTTTTATTGTAAAATTATGAAATAAATTTAGATAATACCAGTAACTAGGGAGGGCGTCGCCCCGGGCTAAAATAAAAACGTCTTTTGGGGTATCAAAGAAAACAAGAAGAAGCACATAAAAAAAGGCTTTTTAAACATAAGTAGTAGTATTTTTAATTTTTATTGTAATTAGTCAACTATTTTATTACTTCGGCCATTATCACATTTGCTACGCCACAGGTTAATAAAATTTGAAATAAATTTTTCAATTAATTTAAAACTGTTTTTACAATTAAGAAAAAAAAACAATACTTTGATATAAATGTGCTTTGAATGTTTATTTGCAATTCTTGCACATATCGTTGACCATAGTTGAACAACAAGATCCACACAATCAATCGTCACAGGATTCGCAACGCATACATAATTGTTGTTGAGCTGTAATTTTATATCCATATAAAAATGTCACAAGCTCGATATTTGATAACTCAAAGAAATGTCAGTTACTTTTAAAATTATGATCAAACTTTTTATTCAAATAAAATACCATGGTGTGTATCCATTAAAAAAAGTCAAAATTTTGTATAACACTTATCAACATTTCACAGTATTACTACTAACTGTCACCTTCGTTGTTTATCCGTTAATGACCGAAGTTAGAGCATTTCAAAATTTCACTATCTTTTATTAAAAAAAAACAGTTAATTTCGAATAACAAATAATTTTTTTTTGCAAATATATTTAATTTGGCGGTTTTTAATAACACCAAGATTAATTCAGCAAGTTGCGTATAAACGTTATTATTATTTTTTTATAGATTCATATTTACGAACTAATTTAAAATATTATTTGAGAAAAAAAAATTTGCAAAATATGAGTTTTGGATGCCTTTTATATATTTTTTCTAATATGACCGAAGCATCATGGTAACCGAACTTAGGCGATTTTACGGTATGACAACAAAAGTCTTAGTTCAAAAGAACTTTGAATTATTAAAAAAAAAAAAATTCTGCTTCTTAGGACGAAGTTGATGAGACTACTCTACAGTCTCTTTTCCTCTACTGTCGAGGAGGCTACTCATATTTTTTAATTTTTTATTTTACTATTTTTATTTTTTTATTATTGTGGTTATAACCCTCCATCAACTCTTTAACTCCAAAACTCGAACCTTGAAGAACAAGGCCGCTGCGTGGAGAAACAAGTTGAGCGTGGAACTACCAGGGACGTGATGGGGATCGAACTATAAACCGCTCACTTACAAAGAAAGCGCGTAACCACTACACCACTACTGGATAAAATACATTAATATACATAACTCTTACATATTAAATAAAATATTTGAGTTACAAAATTAATATTTCTTACTTTATATTTTAATATATTATAATTTTTATTTTGGGCAGAAGCAACTCAAAGTTTTAGGGCCAGTTGGGTTACTTTTGCTGGAAGATTTCAAACAAACTTAATGTGAAGACAACAAGCGTAATTATATATATATATATATATATATATATATATATATATATATATATATATATATATATATATATATATATATACATATATATATATAATTATATATATATATTCATATATATATATATATATATATATATATATATATATATATATATATATATATATATATATATATATATATATATATATATATATATATATATATATATATATATATATATATATATATATATATATATATATATATATATATACATATATATATATAATTATATATATATATATATATATATATATATATATATATATATATATATATATATATATATATATATATATATATATATAAATATATATATATATTTATATATATATATATATATATATATATATATATATATATATATATATATATATATATATATATATATATATATATATATATATATATATATATATATATATATATATATATATATATATATATATATATATATATATATATATATATATATATATATATATATATATATATATATATATATATATATATATATATATATATATATATATATATATATATATATAAACATACGGTGGTGGCCAAAAGTATGGTATCTTTTCAAAAATGCTTTTTATTTATTTATAAAAAATGCAACACTTACTAAATAGTATGCATATTGAAGTCGTAGTACAACTTTTTAATAAAATAAAACATATTTTTTTTATTAACATATACAAAAAAAAATTAAATTTTTAAAATAGGCCTGGTCATAAGTATGGAAACTTATGACCGTTTTAAATGTTCCCTTGCAAACAATAATCTACCCATCTTATTTTTCTTGGAAATTAATGGTTTTTTGACAGCCACTCTTCCAAATAAGCCCGCATCATATAACCATCTACGAACTGTCCTGTCAGATAACTAAACTCCATGCTGTTCCAAGATTTCTTTTTTTATATCCTTTGATGACTTTCAAGGATCTTTTGTAGAAGTATTTTTTAAAACTTTATCCAATCTTTTTGTTGTTTTTCTTGGTCTTGGGACATTTTTATATGGATATAAAATCTTCCAGGTTTCATTTTCACTTCCACAGTTCCCTTTCTTTGAATTTTTTAATAATTTTTGAAACTGTACCTTTTGGAACTTGAAAATTTCGAGAAGTATCAATTGGTTTATTACCGTTTTTAAAACACTACACCATTATATTTTTAATATCACTAGAATAATATTTTCGCCGTGCCATGCTAATTAATATAAAAGTAAACTATGATGAACTAACAAAGATGTCAATTCTAACACGTTTTAATTCTAAATGATTAGATTTGTTTATGTTTAGTGACAAGTTTAAACAAGTTTCCATACTTTTGTCCAATCGAAATTAAGAAATTATTGTATGCAATAAAATGTCTTAGAAAAGACAAATTCAAACTTGTAGTATATATAAAGTTGACTATTGCAAGTAGGGGAGATGGGGGCGCATTGATCGCCGTAGCAGTGTTTTGAAAATTGCGCAGAACCTGAAAGAGATGTAAAAACTTATTAACTACGAAACACATGTAGAACTATCTGGCTTTTGGAATATATAAATATTTTGATCTAAAAAAATGATAAACATGAATAATTTTAACTTTTAAACAACCCTCTCAAAAGATCAATGTACCCCAAACTATGGGGTACTATGATCTCCGACTTGGGGCATATTGATCTTATATGTGTAATTATTCAAACGTTTAACACTTCTATAACTAAATCTTGTAAATAATTTAGTCAAAGGGTAATATTGTATAACATATAATACATCTAAATTTTTTAATTATTTTTTAAATATAGCAGTTAAACCCACTAGTCTAATTTTTAATTAAAAAATATATAAATCACAGCAGCTATAAGCTACCCGCTTTATATACGTTTAAAACTTTACAACAACTTGAAATTTATAAGAACTGAAATATAAAGACTGAAATAAGAATACAACTTTTGAGTTTACAAAACTTGTTAAAAGTACAATATTTTGATTAAGAATATTTCATCATTTGTGAAAGTCAAGTTTTGAAGCAGCTTTTGGTTTACATTGTTTTTTATTCCTAAGCAAGTAATTCTTAGTATCTTTCTTATCTTTTGTGGAGACTTTTTGTTGATTTTTGGTTTGCTTCAAAATTTTCTTTTCTTTTGACAAACGAATTTCATTTCTGACAGGAGTATCAGACAATAACCTTGTTTATAAAAGGCTACTTTTAACATTTTATTTTCTGGCAAATGCATTATCGTAAGTTTTTAAAACCTCAGGTGAGATTATAGAAGCAACACTTGTTGACACTTTGTTTAAAATACTTGTTTCAATATTTACTATAGTTATTTTAGACTCTATGTGATTAACATGTGCTGGTATCATTTCAGATTCCATGTTGTTGACAGGAGTGATAGTAACTGTATCTGGAGCAGCTCTATCTGTAACTGATGATGGTAAATATTCGTCATCTTTGAAAATTTCAGAATTGAATGGCTCAATGCCAGCTACTCTAAATCCTGTCTGTATATTAGATGGTGAGAAAGCTTTTGTATCCGGTTCTCGAACTATTGAAACAATATCATAAATGGTCATTGGTCTTGGATTTGAAACCATCCAATTATCACATGCAGAATTGTAAAACCTTTTCAATGGTCCAAAAACAGTTCTATCTAATGGCTGCAATTTATGGCTGCAATGGGGAGGAAAACTTATCATTGTAATTCCGTGTTGAATTGCAAGCTCCAAGCCTTTAACAGAAGTATGACTTTCATGACTGTCGAGAAGTAGCAAAACTGGAGATTCCTGAGAACAGTTTGAATATTTAACAAATTGTTTAATCCATTCTATGAAAATTTCTGAGTTCATCCAACCAGAAGGATTTGCAAATCCCACACATCCAGGAGGTCCTTCCTTAATCATGTAATCATGAAACTTTACCCTAGGAAAAATAAATAATGGAGGAAAGGAATTTCCAATAGCATTAGAGGCACAACATGCAGTTACCAATGTTCCTGGTTCTGCAGATGTGATTCTTCCAACTTGTTTGCTTCCTCTACCAGCTAAAACCTTCACCGGCTTTTGAACGGTTGTTAAACCAGTTTCATCAACATTATATATACAGTTAGGATTATATTTATATCGATTTCTTACCGTTTCAAGATTTTGAAAAAACTCTCTTACAGTGTGTTTGTTAAAAGCTGTTGATCGAGCGAAGCTCGTTGCTTCAGGTGATCGTAGAGACAACTCTGGTTGTCTTTTCATAAAACCTTGCAACCAATCAATGCCTGCAACTTTATTTTTGATCCATGATGATGGGCATATCTTATTGTTTTTTAAAGCAAATTCATATGCCAATAATTGCGTTGACCTAGTTGAAAGGCCATAGTTTATTTTTAATGCAATTAGTAAATAACTTGATAAACTTTTTTCATCTTCTGCTGTAAAAACTTGTCTATTGCTGTAGTTAGGCTTGAAAGCTTCATTTGGATTAAGCCTCTTTTTACGAAAATATCTTTTCAAAGTCATTCTATCTATGTTAAACTGACGTGCTACAACATTCAGTTGTGTTCCTTCTAAAACTTTATTAACAGCTACTTTCATTGTTTCACTTGGTATAGCAACTTTATTTGTTTTTTTAGTTCTATTTCTAACCATTTTAAGATCTTTAAAAAAATATATCAATTAAAACATATGTTTTTAATAAATGCTAATATTTAACATAATAATATTATGTTAAATATTTTTTAATTAATATGTTAAATGTTATTCTTTTGATATTATAAAATAATAGTATTATTATTACTAGCTTATAACATAAGTAGATTTAAAAAATGAAATGCTAAAAGCTATTGTTTGTTTATATATAGTTTTTTTTTAAATTATAAATACAATTCCATTCGTTTAACTGTATTGCTTATAAACAAAAACATGGGGCACTTCGTCTTATGTGGGGCACTTTGATCCTCCGATCAATGGGCCCCGCATAGTCAAAGACCAATGTAACCCAATAGGTATAGATAACATATTGATAGCAATATCTACTGTATAATTTGCAGCCAAATAAAAATTATACATTATATTATACACCTAACACTTACAAATTTAAAATAAAATTGTTGTTAACCCATACAGACATCTAAATAAAAATATATTTGAATTATAGTACGATTTAAAAAAAACACTTTTTATGACGAAAAACAATATTTTCTTTATTTTTATTGACGCTGATAACCTTATGAAAAAATATTACGAAAAATCAATTAGGGAAGCATAATGGTTAATTAAATTGCAACCTCACTTCTAGTAAAGCAAAAATGAACGAGTAAAAGCCAAAAGATCATACTGCCCCGGCAATCAATGTATATATATATATATATTTGTATATATATATATATATATATATATATATATATATATATATATATATATATATAAATATATATATATATATATATATATATATATATATATATATATATATATATATATATATATATATATATATTTATATATGTATATATACATATATATATATATATATATATATATATATATATATATATATATATATATATATTTATATATATATATATATATATATATATTATATATATATATATATATATATATATATATATATATATATATATATATATATATATATATATATATATTTGTACTTTTGGCTACCACTGTATATATAAATATATATATATATATATATATATATATATATATATATATATATAAATATATATATATATATGTATATTTTTATATATGTATATATATATATATATATATATATATATATATATATATATATATATATATATATATATATATATATATATATATATATATATATATATATATATATATATATTTATATATATATATATATATATATATATATATATATATATATATATATATATATATATATATATATATATATATATATATATATATGTATATATATATATATATGTTTATATGCAAGTATATACATTTATATATGTCCAGAGCTCGAAGTGGGGCGGGATACCATTCCGCAACCTTTTTATAAAGTATAAACCATCCCGCCACTTTTTTATAAATCTCTTTATACAACAATGATTAGGCGGGATGGTATTTTTAATTTACCTAATACCATCTCGTTTGTTTATTTTTCTTCACTTCGAGCACTGTATATATCCAATTTATATATTCTAATAGACAGTAGTAGTGCTTGCCAAAAAAGGCATCACTTTTGTTGTTTCTATGCACTAAATTTGTTTCACCACGAATCTGGCTTAGAAATTAAGCATCCTCTTTAACTGTAATGGTATTGGGTGCTGGATATTAAAGTACACCACTTTAGTATTTAAACAAAGTTTTAAAAAAAAAAGTTTAAAAACTTTCGCAAATTTTTTATCTTATGAATTTAAAATTTTTTAGGTGTGGTTAGAGATTTATACTCGTAGTTGTAGTCATTAATAGACAGATTAAATAAAAAGACATTCAATTATGAAATTATTTTACTACATTAACATAGAATGTATTGCATATTTTGCTGTTGCACTTCATTGACTCCAATTTATACCTAATATTCTGTTGCAGGTTATCAAAGCAATTAAGGAAAGCATTTATCACATCAAACCTTGTGATGAACTCAAAACTTCTTTAAACAAAGAAGAAACAAAATGGAAGTATGATGTTCAAATACTGTCAATTATTATTAAACAATTTTGATTTGTATTCCACTTTCATAAAATAATTTGTTTGTTTATAAAAATTCTAGTAACTACTTGTTTTAAAGATATGGTATTTTGGTGAAATTCAAATTATTGACAGCACCGCAGTCAAAAACAAAATGACAGCATATCATGCGGGGTCTTTGTCTTAAAGCATATTTAAAATTTTGAAATAGGAATAAAATATAAAAAATATTGAGAAAAGAAACTTGAGGAAGATTTCATGTGTGCGATCAGCGCAAATTTTCCTAAAACATGAATAATATAAAGTTAAATAACTAAATGATATTGAGGCAAAGCGATGAGAGTATAAAGTCATATTTTTGCTTTTTGAAGTTTCATTCTTTAAAATAATATTCACGAGTATTTAACATTATTTTTTAGTTTGCGGAAAACTTTATTAACGAATAAAAAGTGACCACAGATTTTTTACAATTGGAGAAATTCAAGAGTATAGGAAACGAGTTAATGATTGATAAAGGAGGTTTGAAATGAGTAACACTAATGAAAGGATAGGAATATATTAAAATTACAATAGATGTAAATAATACAAATTTAAATACAGGGTTACAAGAAATATAGGTCACAGATGTTGGCAAGATGAACTATGTCGTTTATGTGGAAATAAAAAAGGACCAAAAAGGAATAAAAATCTAACGCTTGACACATGGATAAAATTAATAATTTTTTATTAACAAACTTAAAACTTTATAATGACACTATATTTGGTATTTAGCAAATAAATTTTTTTACAGATAAAATGCGATAATTGTATTCCCAACAGATGGTGTCAAACAGAGTGCATTTTAGTTAATTGAAGAAAACAAATAATTTTAATTTAATAATAATAATTTTAAAATTAACTTGCTCAAATATTTCTTCTTATCAAGTAAATTTATAATCAACTTCATGAAATATTGCTTTCAGTTAAGTGTAGTGTAATTTTGATATTTTATACTAATTATTCAATTAAATATGAAATAAAGTTTTTAATGAAACAAAAAACATTATAACAAAAAACAAAAATTATGTTAGGTTTACATTGCTGATGAATAGAAGAATACAAAATAACCATTAAAAATGTTATGTAGATAACATATGTATTAATATATAGATAAGGAAAAGTATAACTCATATAGATGAATATTTAGCTATTATTAGAATACATATATGGAAAGTATTTGTTTAGTATTTCAAAGAATTTGAAAGTAAGTTTTTACTTAGAATATCGTATCACCTATGCATAACAGTCCTATCCGACGTTGAACTTACTAAAAATATACTTAGAATATCGTATACCCCATGTAGACCAATGATAAAAGACATAAAACTTAATAAAAATATCATATTCCCTATATATAACAGTCCTATCCGACTTTAAACTTAATAAAAATATACTTAGAATATCATATCCCCCATGAATAAAAATAGGATCCGATTTAAAACTTAGTATATTATAGGAGATAACATCAGTTTTTACTTTAAACAATATCATTTATTTTATAATTTCGATCCTGCTCTCGCTTTTTATCAACACTTTTTACAAAAATAATTTTGGACGGCTTAGGTGCACTTCTAGATGGTATAACATTAAAGCTTGTCTGCGTTTTCAATTTTTAATTGGGAATATGATATTCTAGGATAATACGATAGTCTATTACATACCACAATCATTTCAATTGCCTACTGGACAGAAAGTTGTGCAATATTTTTATGGCAAGCTAATTAAAGTAAGAAAACAAAAATTACAATATACACTTAGTGATATAGTTTATTACAAATTTCCCCATGGGACTTGGCTATTGTTATTAACTTAGCTAGTGGAAACATAAAGGACTTTGATATTTTTTTAAAGTCAGCAAAAGTTCATTTAAATGATGCAAATAGTGGTAATGGTTTAAAATAAATAAAGATATCATTGAAATAGAACAAGGAAAACTACTTTATGTTCATTTTGCTACAAAAAGTTTAAAAGAGTATTTTTTTGATGAAAATAGAAATGTTGATAGCTTAGCGCATAACAGCTTCGCGTTAGCGATTTCAAGTCCTAGTATTGATAAAGAACAACTCATTGGAGTTCTTTCTATAGTATATAGAAAGGACACTATGCTAAGAACACTAACATAGTGTATGTTACTATAACATATAGAAATATAAACATATGTCACATATTTGTATAACATAATGTATGTTTTGAAACAACACCTTCAAATATTGTGAGGTGAGAAAAATTTGTGCACTTGATAGTATATTAGGTAATACTTTTGTATTTTGATATTTATAGTTTTCATTACACTTTTTTATTTTTTTCTATTTAAGTAAATAAATCAAATTTAGGCTGGATGCAGGGTGCAGTGTGTTGCTGGGAAAATGGATGTGCAGAAATGTTTAAATAACATTTTTTATTATCTCATTTATCATTATCTAGCATGCAGCACTTAAAGTTTCTGTGATAGTCTCTCATGAACCAGTTGTTAATCTTTTCAAAAAATTTAAAATGTCTGGGAAACTATAAAACTGGATATAAATTTGAACAACCTTAACAGGTTTGAATGGAGCTATCGAAAAGGAACAATTTTAGAAGGAAAGGTAGAGATTTGTATATTTCTAAAATAATTTTTCTAAATAAAATAAATTCATGCTAACAAATTAGAATTACATTTTTTTAAAGGCTTTTGAAACCAAAAAATTGAATGTTATTTAATTGATAAATAACTTTATTTTTAAAACATGATTTTAAAATAAAAATTAAAAATCATAGTAATTTTTATTTATAAATGTAATAACAAAAAGCTTTCTAAACCCAAACATGTGCATAACTATGCACAACATAATAGGAAAAGTATCCTTAGTTAAATATTTTTTTTGCTGTCGATAACTAACCATTAAGTTTAATATTACGTAAAAGCCGGGTATTTTCAAGAAACCAGATTGATATTTTAACTTAAAAACTTACAAAACAACACCTCAAGCTGTCCTTATAGTCTCTTATAAGGTTAGGCTTAAACTGATTGTAT
>NC_088925.1:48452500-48462500 GCF_038396675.1 Hydra vulgaris
ATTGATTTTATACAGCATAGCAGAGTTCTGTTCGACATTTGTTCATGTAAACGTATACAAATTCAACTTTGTTGTTGTTCAAGAGAAAAAAGGCACCAAAAGAAGAGCAGAAGCTTTTGCTTGACCAAAGACAAAAAAGGAAGATGCGAATTAGTGGAATAAATCGTATTCTTTTAACTAAACCACAAAAAAAGGTAATAACAAATCTAGTTTACACATTCAAAAAGTTCAAGAGAGGTGTAATATTGAACAGCATGAGTTGGTGTCGTCTTCAAGTGAGTCTGAAGACAATATTTCTTGGCCTGATAGGCTAAACTTACCTTTCACACCACATATAGAGAAAATAACAAAAAATACAGTTAAAAGTTTGCCTATGTTGTCAAAAACCTGCGATTGTTATGGTATTTGCAACAGAGCAGCCGCTGCAGTTGTTTTTTCAATATTGCACGATATACCTTTGGATATTGAAGTGGTCGATAAATCAAAAATACGCCGGGTAAGCATAAAAAGAGCGTAAAGAATTATATAAATAACAAAGGCAGCTTCATTTACCTGCTTTATACTTTGATGGACGAAAAGACAAGACGGTAAATATTGCGAAGAAAGGATCAAAAAGGTACAGGCAAACAATAATTAAGGAACGTATGTATGTTGATAAAGAACCCGATTCAGTTTTTATTGGTTACGCTAGTCCAGTTCGAGGTACTGCCAAAAATATTGAAACATCGATTTATTGCCTTCTCTTGTCACAAAATATTATTTTTGGTGAATTGATGGCTATTGGTTGCGATGGTACGGTCACTAACACAAGAAAATTCCCCGAGTATGATGTCCTATGCCCAATGGTAAACAAAACCAAATAGATTATTACACTTTTCTAGGTCAAATCCATCAAATGGATTAAAATTATTAGCTGAATATTGTGTATAGTATCATATAAAAATATTCAGTATAGTTTCATATAAAAATAAATCCAACTTCCCAATTTGGGTCTAAGAACTTTTTGAAATTAATTAAATGTTCTCGATATCTGCCAGCACAGCTTAAACTGATATTAGATCCCGTAGTTCAACGTAATGCTTATTTTGTCCACCCTAAAAATTTGCTTGTGTCGATGTTGTGTAATAAACACAAATCTGGAAGGAAACTCGCTGTCAGGAGGATACTTAAAGCACGAAATTCACCTCATACAGGAAAAATACTTCGTTTGTTTGAAGTGCCGCAAATAAATTTTGATGTCAATAGTTAATTTGATCTCAACTATTGGCAGCAAAATTATTTCAATCCACTAATTCTTCGATACATCACAAATCATGAAATAAACGCTGTTAATGAGTCTCAAGATGGCTTAAACTTCATTTACTTAAAGCTACCATGTCATACGCAAGCCGTCGAACGCTCTCTGAAAATAGTGACGAAAGCAACTATGTCCTGATGCGATAAAAAATCAAGAGGAGGTTTAACACGAGCGAAGCTTGCATCCAAAAAACTGATGTCCTGATTTGACGGTCAACAAGATTTTGTGGTCAAAACATAATCAGCTAGATTTTATTTTACAGTATATTAATACCAAGTTTTAGTACTATGCCTGTTTTTATGCATACTATAATAAATGTTTATACATATATATATATATATATATATATATATATATATATATATATATATATATATATATATATATATATATATATATATATATATATATATATATATATATATATATATACATATATATATGTATATATGTATATATGTATATACATATATACATATGTATATATGTATATACATATATGTATATATGTATATACATATATACATATGTATATATGTATATACGTGTTGCTGGAAAAATGGTTGTTCAGACCGACCTATTGTTTGCTTTCAGACATCATGTATTTGAGCTCCATATTATAGTATATTAAACTATTTAATATTAATTTATAAAATATTTTTGTTCTAGTTCTGTTCAAATGGCTTTTTTATTATCTCATTTGTCATTATCTAGCATGCAGCACTTAAAGTTTCTGGGATAGTCTCAGATGGACCAGTTGATAATTTTTAAGACATTTTGATTCTTTTTTTTAAAAAAAATTCAAAATGTCTGGGCAACTATAAAGCTGGACATAAGTTTAAACAACCTTAACAGGTTTAAATGGAGCGAGCGGAAAGGATCAATTTTAGAAGAAAAGGTATATACAATTCTAAATTAATTTTTTTAAATTACATAAATTTATACTAACAAATTTGAATTACACTCTTTTAAAAGACTTTTGAAACTAAAGTTTATCTTGAATGTTTACAGAAACTTTTCCTTGTGGTGACTACAAGCATTTAGATAAGCTTGTTCTGGTTCGGCTAGAAAGTGATAAACTAGCAAATTTAAAGTTTCGTAAACCTATAGCTTTTCATCATGCAAGTTTTCTAACAAAAACAATCTACTACATGACAATAGAACTGCTTACATTTCCTTTGCGACAATTTGGTATAATTAGTGCAGAAGAATCAGCTACAGTTCATCAAGTTGCTGAGTTTACTTGGCTATTTGATGCAACATGGTTTCTGAAAGCACCATTGGCAGCCTTTTATCCTTAACTTGATTTATGTGCAATAAGGAACAATTTTAACTGCAGCAGTTAAAAGTTTTAAAAATCATTTATGTTTTTTTACATAACGAAATGTTGTACTTTCTATTTGCGATGAAACGCTAAACAATAGTAAAAGAGAAAAAAGTGCCAAAAAACTATTTTTATACCCTAAACCTTCAATATTAATATGGAGAAAACTACAATTTCCAAACATCATTATAACAAAAATTTCTGGCAAAGTTATGGCAAATGGTTGGACCTCAAAGTTGGATTCTAATTCAACAGCAAAATCTATCTGCAGTAGAAACAGAATGGATGCAAGTTAGCTCAAAGTAAATGTATCTCTAAATTGATTTAATTTAATATACTTTTTTGACATTTAAAATATTGATAAATGCCTGTATATTTTATTTTACAGATTGAAATAATTTTTAGGGTATCGAGTTTTAAAAAATTTCATAGCAAACTTAACTGTTGTAAATAATTGTGCTGAAAGAGGAGTAAAGCTTATCCAAAACGTTACACAAATGTGCCAAGATGAGGAGTTAAAGCAATGTTTGATGCTTTCAATTTTTTTTTCAAGTCTCAGACAAAAAATTTCAGTCAAAACTAAAGACAAATTGTCAAAAATACTAATATCTAATTTCAAAAATTTATGTCAAGTTATAAACTTATGTTTAGTTAATTGATAAAAAATTTTTTTTTTAAAACATGATTTTAAAATTAAAATTAAAAAAAACAGTAATTTTTATTTATAAATGTAAAAACAAAACACTTTCTGAACCCACATTCATGCATAACTTTGCACAACATAAAAGAAAAAGTATCCCTAATTAAATATTTTTCTGCTGCCGATAACTAACTATTAAGTTTAATGTTACGTAAAAACCGGGGTTTTTTGAGAAACCGGGTCAATATTGTAACTTAAAAAACTTAGAAAACAACACCTCAAGCTGTTCTAGTAGTCTCTTGTAAGGTTAGGCTTAAAATAATCATACAGACCTACAAAATTGGATGAAAAATAGTGCCTCAAAGATATTCATTTTAAAAGAGTTATTATGAAACCAAAAGAAATTGTAAAAAATTAATGTGCTAAACGGGAAATGCCGTGTTTTTACCCTTAAACATCAGACATTTTTTTCCATAATATTATAGTAAAAAATTTTTTTTTTCTAAATTATGTCTTGTTGGGTCTCAAAAGAAGCGAAAGTTTATTAAAGTTAAAAACTTAAAAAATATTTCGTATTAAAAGTTTCGTATTGAGAGTATTAAGTTTACATTTTACTGCGTAAAAACTGTTTTTTAACATGAAAAAATCAATTTTTTTAAGAGCCATTTTTATAAAATAGGTTTATTATTTTTAAACTTTTATGAAGTTTTGGTTTTTTGTCGTTTTTTAAAAGCTAAAAGTTTCTAAGTGCATGCTTCCAACACAAGTAGAAACGATAGTCAATTACGTGCTTCAGATCATGGTGGTTATGTCAAATAACAGGTATCAAGGTTATATTCTGTTTGAGATTTCTTATTAAATCAATTCTTAGTTAGAAGCTTATTACTTGTTAACAACATATAAGATATAAATTTGTATGGATAACTTTTGTGAGTCTTTGAGTATATTAAGTAAATTTACTAGTTGAGTAACTTAACTCTAGTAACTTAATTGTAGTAACTTTATTATTTTTGTTGATTTAGCTTATAGGTAAATTTACTGTGATGTACTTTATTCACAAAGTAAACCAAACTAAATTTAACTTTAAAATAATACTGGCTTCCACGCTTTAAAGCATTTAAATTTCGAAAATTTCAAAATTTCGAAAGCGCTCCATGTTGAATGAAAATTTCCGCGCAAGAGAGCAAATGATAAAACTTCTACAGGGTTGCCACAAGGTTGCAACAATTCTGGATTAAAATTCTCCTCACTCACGCTCGAAAATTCAAGCATTAATCTCCAAACAAGCAATGTTTAACCCCTCACAGATCCTCCATACATATAGCTAGCTTTCCATATACATGGAAAATCTACAATGTCAAAATATGCCTTTCCATATACAAGTAGTTCCTATATTTTTGTTTTAAATCAAAGCCCAATAACTTGTAAGATTAAAAAATAAATAATCAAATACTTTAAACTCACATACCATTTTAAAAAATAAGTTAGAAAAATGGTTTTTAAAATAAATATAAAAACCATTATGTTTATATGAATGCTAAATTTAAATGTTAAATATAAATGTTAAAATTAATCTAAATAAAAACTTAAAAGACTAACCAACATTGAAAATATTTTCAATAACTAAAAATGCAAATAATAAAAACTTATGTCACTAAGAACCAGAGCCATTCTGAAAAGGTCTTACATAGGAGTTGGGAGAAGGGGTTGGGGGTGTTGTGTGTATTTTTTGCTAAATAGAGACACAGAAAAAAAAAAAAGAGGTCCTCTATATTTGTACTTTTCCAGCTAAACTTCAAAATTTGCTCGATGTGCCAACTCAAATGTTTAAATGACAGCTTTGAAGGAGGGGGTGTAACGCACCTACATCACCCGATCGAGACGGCCCTGCGAAGAACACTAATAAAAACTCAATGTAATACTGTAAAATGATCAAATGTTTTCAACGTTAAAAAATCTTAAACATATAAAGTTAGAAACAGTTATTTCTTATTGACTTCATTTTTTTTCATTGCAGTACAAACAAGTTTCTTTATTTCTATTTCATTTTCCTCACACTTTCGCTTACGGTCATTTCCTTTTGCAAGAAGAAGCTTCATTTGGGACATATCCGATTGCCAGCTGCTTTAGTGAATGTAATAAATTCCTTATCGTATGTTTTACATACTTCACTCAAAGCTTTTTTCTGCTCCTCAAATCCTGATATTTTTTGGTTCAATAACATTACCCCATTGTTTTCTTTTTCATTTGTTTGCAACTTTCTGTTTTCTTCTTGATAGACTTTATATTTCATCAAGACATTGCAAACAGCCTTTATAATTTCTTTGTTGATTTCTACTTGATGAGTCTTGAATTTGTAAGATACCATAAAATCCTTAATAGTTCGACGAAAGACAAGTGACTTTTATTTTATGTTTTCACTAAGCATATTACTGTTTATCCTGAAGCCCCTCTCAACTCATGTTTGACCGTGAACGTAAAAATAATTATCAATACTTTTGACAAAGCCATTCATTTTATACCAACTTCAATGGTTTCAAAATAAAATTGGTCTAAACGATTTCCAGAGTGAAAGTTTTTAAATGCTGGTAAAAGATTAGATGAACTTTCTTCTAATAACTTTGAGAATTGTGAGAAAGCAAGATCTCATTCATTTGAAGAGATATGTAAGCAGAAAAGAATTAGATGAAGCACAGATTTCATTTGTTGAAGAAGATCAGCTTTTTTTTCAATAAGACTGATTCTGGACTGATGCAACTAGTTCCTTCCAAAAAATCCTAATATTATTACTGTAATTTAACAGAAGTAGTATCGTTTCACTTTCGTTTTTAAAGTAGTTTCTTGGCTTTTCTATACGCGGTATTATATTTCACGCGGTTTTCGAGCTAATATGAAAGCTTTCATTTTTTTCGATTTTTTTTCATTTTAAAGCAATAAAGACGACTGATAAATTAGTTTTATTAGCACAGTGTTTTTTTTTTTTTTTAAACATTTAGTTTTTTTAGAACAACGTTTGTTTTATTTTTCAGAGCAGTTAGAAGGTGCTGAACGTCTATTCAGTAAGTTTAATTCATTTTATTATTTATAGATTATTTTTTGTTTGTAGCAAGATTCATGAGAATAAAATTTTTTAGATAGGCACGCTGACGGCGGCTTAAGTAAGTTTTATCATTTAAATTATATTCAAGTACGAATTCTCTATATGTTGAATAAATCACTAATTATTGCATTTGCAATTAAAAATTATTAAGACAAGCAAGCTAACAGCGACTTAATTAAGTTTTATGATTCATTATTTTTAAGTAGGAATTCCATTTTCACTAATAGCTATTGTTTGAATTTATTGTATTCTAACTTTAATAAGAACAATGTATTTTTTACAGTTTTTTATGCTTCGATCTTATTGCTTAATTTTTATTTTTTAGACAGATTTGATACTTGAAAATCAAGTAAAAATTGATGTTCATTTGAACATTATCTTCAGGATTAAATTATCTTTTTTTTTGCTTAGCTGTTTTATTGGCATCGATAGTCTCTTTAGGGATCTTCTAAATGGGAATCAAACTCAGAACTCCTTACTTATAACTTTTCTACAACTCTACACCATTACCGCATAAAGTAAATATATTTACCAAAAATTAAAATAATATACCAATATATAAATAATATATTTACCAATATATATATCTTATGATGAACCTTTCAAAGATGTATGTAAAACAAAAATGTCAATTTTTTTTTTAAGTTCTTCTTTAAAGGCAATTTGGTAAGGTACACATAATGTTTTCATACATTTTCATAATACTTCACAATTTTTTTTTTACATTTTTATATATAATTTTGTTACTAATGTAGAGAATAAATAATTCAAATGTTCATTTAACAATTTTTTTATTTTATATAGATGAATTGTCAACGGCGAATGGTTCAAAAGGTGAAATTTATTATGTTTTTTCTAAGTGCTTTTATTTATCTTTTAGCAAGGAAGAAGAACCTGTAGACATATGTTTATTATGTTTAGGTATACAAGCTAAAGCACCTCTGGGTAATTCTAAATTCTAATTTACAATAATACTTGCTACTTTAATGAAGTAAATTTTGATTATAAATGAATGAGTTAAGAAAAAAAAAATTAATTATGAACACTTTCTTTATTCTTATTTCGCTTCTTCAGTTAAGCTTTATTGAAAAATCAATTATTTTTAGAACTTCCATATGAAGACTACAAACTTTATCGCGTTGACATGCTTGGTCCTTTACCCAAAGATCTTTTCAAAGATGAGTGCAGTACGGGGAGTCAGACCACCCATCACTGATATGGGGTGGTCAATATCCCCACAGGAGTCGAAGGATCGGTTGGATAATAAAAAACTTTCATGTCTTTAATTAACAGAAATATTTGTAGACATGAAAGTATTCATATAATGTGTGTGTATATATATATATATATATATATATATATATATATATATATATATATATATATATATATATATATATATATATATATATATATATATATATATATATATATATATATATATATATATATATATATATATATATATATAGAACCCTTAGATGTTGTCCGAGCTTTTTATCCTCTTTTGTTGACAAAAAGTAAAAATTAAAATGCAAGACCAGAATTTTTTTTTTTAGAACCAGAGACTGCCTGCCCCAACCAAACCCTCAGTCGATGTAGCAGCACTCCCTTGCGGGTCAGGCTATTTGTCAGTCGATGTAGCAGCACTCCCTTGCGAGTCAGGCTATTTGTCAGTCGATGTAGCAGCACTCCCTTGCGAATCAGGCTATTTGTCAGTCGATGTAGCAGCACTCCCTTGCGAGTCAGGCTATAAGATAGTCGATGTAGCAACACTCCGCGCATGATTTACATTAAAAAAAATAAAAATAAAAACATTTATTAAAAAAAAAAAAAATAAAAACATTTTATTAAAAAAAATAAAAATAAAAACATTGTTTATATTGTTAAAAACATTCAAAATGTTTTAAAAACATTTAGAATGTTTTTAAAAACATTTTGGTCAATTAAATTTGCGTTTTTGTGGTTTTTTTAAAAAACGATTAATTTGTAATTAAATTAATGGTTTTTACTTTGTTGAACACGGAAATGTTGGACGAAAGTTAAAAGTAATTAAAAGTGACGTATTATGTTGGCGTAAGAATCACTTTTTTGCTGTTCCCAAAGCCAACAAACTATAGATCTATATGTATATATATATATATATATATATATATATATATATATAAATATATAAATATATATATGTGTATATATATATATATATATATATATATATATATATATATATATATATATATATATATATATATATATATATATATATATATATATATATATATATATATATATATATATATATATATATATATATATATATATATATATATATATATATATACATATATATATATATACAGCTGTGGCCAAAAATTAAAGACCATCTATTTTTTTTCAAAATTTATTTTTAACCTTAGTATAATTTTATTTTGGAAAATATATTTATAGAAAAAAACATTTTTAGAAAGAATTTTTATTGTATTTAATAGTTATTATAAAAGAATTTATAATTTTTTTTACAAAAGAAATGATAAAAAATTAAAAAACTGACTAGTAAAAATATAAATGGGAAAAAAAATTGGACAAACTTTTAAGACCAGTTTCGAAAATATTTTAAAAAGCAATAAAAAATAATTTAGAAAGGTGTTGTTCCTCCATTTGTTTTATCTTGCTGGAAAATAAATCCATCTTGCAACCGCCAAAAATTAATGCTAGGAATATTCAAGTTTTCCAAAATTTCGATGTACCTTTCTTTGTTGAGTCTACCATCGAATAAAGAAAAAACGCCATCTCCACAGGCACTCATACAGGCCCAAATGCCTATTGAACCACTGCCTTGTTTCGTTCGTTTCAAAATGCATGATTCATCGAACCGTTCGCTTGGTAGTCTACGCAACAATACGCGAGCTTTTCTGTTGTCTACCTCAACGTTCATTTCATCACTACAGACCACACGGCTCCACTGATCTGTTGACCACTTTGTTTGTAGTTTGCACCACTCTTTCTTGGCAAATTTTTGTTTTTTATTTAAGCGTGGTTTTTTTGCAGCAACACGCCATAAATATTAAAAATTGTGGAGGACCCTTCGCACAGTTCTTGAGCTTGCTTTCAGACCATTTGACAGTGTCCATTTCGTAGAAAAGTCTGTTGAAGATGCTTGTCTGTTTTCTTTCATTAATCTCACTAACGAGCGAACATCACGGTCATTTGAAATTTTATTGTGTCCAGTCCTACGACGATCATTAATTGACCGGTTCTCTTTGTATCGTTGAATTATGTTAATAATGCAAGAGTGAGACCTTCCGACCCAGCAAACATGTCAGCGTTGAATCAACGTTGAAAACCGGTCGCAGCGTAGAAAAAGCGTTACAGTCACAAAAACAACGCGCTTTCAACGTTGAATCAATGTTTGTTATTGTATACTAAATCGCGGTAAATTTAAACGTTGAATAAGCGTTGGAATTGTAACGTAATTTAGCTTCTCAAAAAAAGACGTTTATTCAACATGGAATCAAACTACGCAAAAAGCCATTTTAAAGACGATTCAAAATCTATGCTTTATCAACGTTAAAAATAAACTGCTTTTTAAACGTCACATTTTCAACGTTGAATAAGCGTATAAATATCAACTTATATTAT
>NC_088925.1:48467500-48470000 GCF_038396675.1 Hydra vulgaris
AGCTGATGCAAGATCTGACTGGAACAGAGAAGGTGGATAGGTTGCCCATTCTTATCACAACAATGGGGAAGACAAAGCTTTTGGATATTCCAAAGATTCCTGCAGGTAATACATAATGGTATAATATATAATGGTATAATATATATGCCTACTTTTATTTTAGTTAAATGTTTTTATAAATTTCGAAATCATTTATTATTATGAAATGTGAATGTGAAATCATGTCAGACAAACTTTAATAAAGACTACTATAAATGACTTTTTAGGCACTGGACAAGACTAAGGTGGAAAGCAGTCTATGATGCTATCCAAAAATGGGAGCTGGAAAACTTTGTCCATGGTATGTATTTTGATACAACCTCTTCCAACACCGGTCGGCTGTCTGGCGCTTGCGTTCTTCTCGAACAGCTAAGATTAGGCGGCCTTACTGCACTTTGGTTGTCGACATCACATCATGGGTTGGTATTGGCTGCTGTCTTTGTGTCTGTATGGGACCCAAGAGCTCCGGAAATACTCGTTTTCAAACGATTTCAAGCACAGTCGTCATCCTTTGACCAGGAAAGTTATGAAGATGCCTTTTCGGATGATGTTGCCTCAGCTGAACTCTCCGAAGTCAAACATGTAATCATTGTTTTCTGTGAACAGCAGCTGCAAGATCATGAGCCACGAGATGACTATCGCGAGCTGCTCAAACTGATGCTCATCTTTTTAGGAAGAAAGCCTACAGATTGGAAGAATTTTCGAGCGCCTGGATCAATGCATCGGCTCGATGGATGGCGAAAGCCACTTACAGTATAAAGGTTTGGCTGTTTCGATATCACAGTTTAAGCTGACCTTGCGAGAGTCTCGTGGCCTCCTACGTGAACACATATCTTGTACAATTATATCATGTTCTGGTTTTTGGCGCCTCTGGCTTACAAAGCCGCTAGGAATGATCTACAACTTATTCAACAACTCCAGGCTTACCCTGATCAAGATATTGGTGCGCAACATCACGAAAGCTTGCGGGCCATCTTTGGTACCTGTCAGAAGATTGGATCCTTTTCAGCCTCTTCGATCCAGATAAGTGGATTTCACTACGAAGTGCGCGAAATTGTTAAAAGATCATTAGAACAGGAAGGAGAAGAAGTACCTTTGAAACGTGTCGTGGTGGACTTGGCGACAGTACAAAAAAAGACGCTTCCTGATTTTGTCTCAAAAAGAAGCAGAAACCTGTTTTCTATTCTGGGCATGCCAGATGGATTCCTGGCCGAAGATCCTGAATCATGGAACAGGAGAGATGACTTCAAGGTTGCAGAGGGAATCTCGTGAAATCCCAGGCAGTAACAAACGACCATGCAGAACGAGGAGTTGCCTTGATCCAAGATGCAACAAAGTCTGGCCGATTTAAGAGCAAAGAACAGCTGCAATATGCTCTGCAGGTTATCGAACAGAACCGGGCAAACTTTCCGAATGTGAAAAAATCCACCTTACTTCACAATTAACTAGTTCAACTAAGTGAAGATGTGTAACTTTGTGTATTCTATTGTTTCTGTGTTTGTCTCTGTAATTAAGAACTGTTTTTAGTAGTTAGAATTAATTTTCTGTATGAAACTGATGGCAAAATGTGCTGAATTCTGTCACAGACATCAAAAATTCGTATATGAGAAAACTTTGACGGTGTTGAGCCACCTCTAAATATTAATATTTTTTTATGAAACTTTACACAATACCTTTTTGCATGAAATGGAACCATTTAAAATGGTCAGACATAACATTGCTCTTATTTAATTTTTTATCATCATATAAGGGCCACCCTAATATATATATATAGATATATATATATATAGATATAGATATATATATATATATACATGTATAGCATTAACATTGTCGATAAATTCAGAACTCTAACAATAAAAACAAAATTATTTATGTTGGAATCTACATAACTTCAAAAATTGTATGTTTTTTGAAAATTTGATTGTAATCAAGAAAAAAAATATTTATAGTTTTTTTTAAATCATTGTAAAAGTAACTCTTTTAAATAAAACGAGCTATTTTACAATTATTTTAGATTTCAAAATTGCCCATATATATTTTTAACAGGGTTAAGGTCTGGACTTTGTGGCGGCCATTTAAGGATGCTAGCTTAACTTATTTTTGAGGAACTGTTGTGTTGCTTTGCATGTGTGTTTAAGGTCGTTGTCATGGTGAAAAAAAAATTTGCGATCAATTCTTAAACGGATTGACATAAATTTTTTGAAAGCCAATCACATACAACTTCTCTGTCATTATACATTCAACATTCACCAGTATTCCCACACTATTTGAATCAAAACATAACCCGAGCCATAGGCGAACCACCTCCATGCTAGATTACTTTTGTAAGATTTCTATCTAAGAGTGCATCACAAGGTCTGCGCTAAACTCTTTGTCGTTTTTTAAGCCAAGTATTTGACATTTATTCTTATCAGTCCATAACACTAAGTTCCAAAATGCCTCACACTTGTTAATATGC
>NC_088925.1:48475000-48480000 GCF_038396675.1 Hydra vulgaris
GATCGGAATTAATTTCTAAATGTAGGCACGAAAGAAAGTTTCTCCTAAAAAACTATAAAAATAAATGAGTTCAAATAATATTTTACATTAACTACTCTTTTTAAAAAAAAATAAAAAAACATTTTGAAAAAATAGCATAAGTAATCAATTCTAAAGAATTCTATTTATAATAGTGTCAGCAAATTCCACAAATGTGTAAAACTTTACAGTAGTTAAGACAGTTGCAACTTTCTGTAATTTAATTTTTGGTTTAAATGGAAGTTTTATTAATTTGATCATTCTTTTTTGATGAATCTATGTTGATGAAACACAGTGTCAAATGGAAAAAATTTAGTTAAGTGATTTTCTACTAATATATATATATATATATATATATATATATATATATATATATATATATATATATATATATATATATATATATATATATATATATATAAATATATATACACACAAACAACATTTGTATATTTATATATATATATATATATATATATATATAAATATATATATATATATATATATATATATATATATATATATATATATATATATACACACACAACCTTTGTATATATATATATATATATATATATATATATATATATATATATATATATATATATATATATATATATATATATATATATATATATATATTTATGTATATATACATATATATATATATATATATATATATATATATATATATTTATATATATATATATATATATATATATATATATATATATATATATATATATATATATATATATATATATATATTGTTGTTATTGTAATTATTTTGAAAGTAATTTTTGTTTTCTTAAACAATATCTATATATATCAGCCCTCGATATTAGGCAAATTAAGGTCGCCATTTTATCGACCATATTTTATCTATCAAAATTACATTTACTTCTCTTAGTTATTAGACTGCAGGCTTTTTTTTTTTTTACATTAAATTTAAAATGGTATATATATTTATATAACTTAACAATAATAGAGAAAAATAATAATATAGAAATAGAGTTTGACGAGATGAAATTAATCGTCATTAAAATGAGAGAAATAGAGCTAGACAAGATGAAATTAACAGTCGTCAAAATGAGAGAAATAGAGACGAAATTAATTGTTGTCAAAATGAGAGAAGCAGAGCTATGCGAGATGAAATTCGTTTGAACCGTAATGAGATTAATGCAGGAAATGCTACGACACAAGGTAAAATGCGCTGTATAGCAAGAAGTAATTTTATTCCAGCTAATAATTATTTAGGAGAAATGAAAAAGATCTGTCAGCATTGAGGTGCTACAAAATTTCCTGGTGAAAGTCATTTTCTAGTTTGCCATAATAGAAAGGTAGTTTTACCTCCTCTTTCAACATTTCTGCAAGCTTTCCAAGTATTATTTTACAGGGAATTATATAGATAATAATTCCAATACGAATTTTCTAAAATGTATTAGAAATTATAATTCCTGTCTTTCTTTTGCTTCATTTACAGCTTATGTGGTTTTTGAATCTTTGAATCCTTTGAATCGTGGGCCACTATGTTTTAAAATATGTGGTCAAGTTTTTCATCGTATAGGTAATCTTCGGCCAGATCAAGATATTCCTCCAACATATTGTCAACTGTATATCTATGACTCACTTGCAGCAATAAACTTTAGAATGCAACAGCATGGCAATGATCTTTGCTTACGTATTTTAATATTTCATTTGCAAACAACAGTAAGTGAAGAAAACCCATTTGCTCTTGCATTTAAAAACTTGGCTGAAGTAGAAGATGAAGAAATTTGTTAAGCAGCTAGATTGGGTCGTTTAGTCTCAGTTGTAAAAATGTCTTTACTTAAAGAGGAAGATAAACGTTGCTACAACCTCCCTTCGCATAATGAAGTTGCAGTTGTATTTGTTGGTGAAGATGGTGCACCACCTGCTTCCAGGAAAGTTGATATTTAACAAAGAGGTCATCCTTTTAAAACTTTATCAAGTATGTCTGCCAACTTAGATCCTATGGTTTATCCTCTATTTTTCCCAAGAGGTGATGCTGGTTGGCCTATACAATTGGTTCACAACCCTGAACATGCTACATTGGTTAGAAATTATGTTACTCTATCTCATTATTACATATATAGACTTTCATTTAGACAATTTTTTTTTTCAATCTTTTATGGCAAGAAACTGTTTCAGCAATATGCTGTTGACGCATATGTCAAAATTGAAGGCCAGCGCCTTGCTTTCATCAGAAATAACGATAGCAAACTGAGAAGCGAGCAGTATGATGCCTCACATGAACATATAAATAACCTTGGAACTGATCATAACGTTAGACCAGGGCGTGTAGTGGTTTTGCCATCAACTTATGTAAGAAGTCCTAGAGCATTAAAAGAAAACTTTGAAGATGCAATGGCTATAACTAAAAAATACGGTAAACCAGATCTTTCTCTATTACTTTCTCAACTGCAATCCAAAATGGCGCGAGATAACTGAAAATTTATATCCAGGTCTGACTGCAAATGATGGACCTGACTTAATTACACGAGTATTCAAACTCAAATCAAGTACTGTCATTAATGATATTTTTAAACATGGGGTATTAAGGAAAGTTGTTACCCATGTTCAGGTTATCGAATTTCAAAAGCGTGGTTTGCCACATGATCATTTTTTACTTCATTATGCAAATGATGATAAGCTTGAGACAGCATAATATATCAATAATATAATATCTGCTGAAATTCCAGTTCCGATTGTAAATCCTCCACTTATTATTAAAACCTCAACATTATTGAAACTTGCATGATAAATGGTCCATGTGGTATATTGTATTCAAATTCGCCCGACATGATAGATGGAATATGTAGCAAAAAATATCCTAAAGTATTTAATCTCAACACAGTAGCAGTTCATAATGGTTATCCCATTACTGGCGTCATGACAATGGCTTGGTTATCAATATTAAAGGCAACAATGTAGATAGCCGTTGGGTTGTACCTTACAATCCTTGGTTATCAATGAAATATTAAGCCCGTATTAATGTTTAATCTTGCATGTCTGTAAAGCTGTTAAATATTTGTACAAGTACTTACAGAAAGGGCATGACTCCGCAAGTGTTGTATTAAACGAATAAAGTAATCATGACGAAGTAAACACCTTTTTAGATTGTCGTTATGTTAGTACGCCTGAAGCATTGTTGCAAATGTTCGAGTATCCCATTAGTCTAATGTCACACACTACTATTCGCCTTAAAGTTCATCTTCCTGAGAATCAATTTATTTTAGAGAAGTAGCAGAATAAGTGGCTTTAGATAGTGCTGCTCAACGTAATACACATCATACGGCATGGTTTAAGTTAAATTCTGAAAATGAAGAGGCCCAATGTAATTTATATGTAGACATTCCTTATCACTTAGTTTTTTGATGATAAACTTTGTAAATGGAAGGTTAGACAAAGGGGTGGCAATAATGTGATAGTAAGAATGTATAAAGTTAATCTAACCGGAGAATTGTTTTTTCTTAGACTCTTACTTTTGCAAGCAAAAAGAGCAACATCTTGGGAGAATGTGCGTAATGTTAATGGTATTGTCCTTGAAACGTTTCGTGACGTGCTTTGAAAGGTTTGTTGCAAGATAACACTGAATGGCAGAATACTCTTTCTGAGGCAGTTTTAACACATATGCCGAAGCATATTAGACAGTTGTTTTCAATTATTTTGACCATTTTTGAACCTGACAATCCTTTACATCTCTGAAATACATACAAAGCTTTTATGATGGAAGATTTCATTCACCGCTCAGTCCCACTTCTAATAGCTGAACAAGCTACTCTTTATCAAGATAAAAAGATTGTCGATCAAAGTGGTAAAACGCTGGCTGATTACAATCTGCCTGTTACTGATAATTTTATAGATTTAAATCTAGAAAGTTTTAATGAAAATGTTTTATAATCGATTGATGAAGTCAATCCAATGAGACTGTTGCTTAATGTCAATCAATTAAATGTATATAATGCTATCCTTGCTGCACTGAATGAGCAACCAAATGTAAAAAATCTAGATTGTTTTTCATGGATGGACCAGCTTCTAGTGGAAAAACGTTTACGTATATTTATTCGATTGGTGAAACCATAAGTAGGGGTTTTAAACTTGCTACAGCTGCATAGATTAGCATAGCAGAAATTCTTCTTGCAAATGGATCTACATTGCTTGTTTTTATCAAACTTCCTGTCCCAAAATTGGTTAACAGCACATGCAACGTAACCCCTAACTCTGTACATGGACATTTTTTAAGAAAAGTTACTTTGTTTTTGCTTGATGAAACATCCATGATACCAAAACATGCCTTAAATGCAATTGATAGGTTGTTTAAGATGTTTCCAACAACAACTTTCCGTTTGCAGGAAAATTCATTCTTTTTGGTGGTGACATTAGGCAAATACTGCCTGTTGTAAAAAGAGGACAACTAGCTGAAATTGTAGAATCGTGTATAAAATGATATTTACAGTGGCAATGGGTGTAGAAATTTGCATTAGCTGAAAATATGAGAGTACATGATGGGGAAGGAGAATTTTCCCAATTGCTATTACTTGGTAGTGGAACAATACCTATCAAAGAAGCGGATCCATTTAAAGATGCATTGAAATACCTCATTAGTGAGATTCAATCCAGAGAAGAAAATGCCTCTATTGTTTATAACATTTTATGAGATGCTGAACAAAATGATTATTCTAAACATGTCATTTTAACACCCACTAAGGTGGATTTATTATCAATCAGCAAAAAAGTGCTTGAATGTCTACCGGATGAGGTCAAAATTTATTTAAGCACTGATCAAATAAGGACTGATGACCTGATGAAAGAAATAACTTTCCTCTTGAGTTTTTGAACAGCAAAACACCTTCAGATATGTCTCCTCATTGTTTAAAATTAAAAATTGGTTGTGTAATTATGCTACCTAGAAATTTAAATCTCAAAACTGGGTTATTCAATGGCACTCGAATAAAAGTTTG